>NC_031991.1:71624016-71641926 GCF_001879085.1 Nicotiana attenuata
CGCTACACTTTTACGCGGTCCGCGGAGCAGAGATTCAGAGAGCCTAGTTTTGACCCTTTCCAAGCAATGCGGCCCGCGCTCAATTCTGTGCGGCCGGGCCAGCTTTCACCGCGGCCGCACTGCCCTTTTTACGCGGTCCGCGGTCCTCAACTTCAGAGAAGCAGAAGCCAAGAGTTCAAGAGCCAGTGCGGCCGCGGTCATGTTTGCACGGTCCGCGCTGACCCTGCAGGGGTGTTTTTGTCCAGCTTTTCTAGCCCAGTATAAATAAAACCCTTTTCTGTTTTAGGTGAGGTTTTTGTTTTTCTGAAGCTGCTGAACACGTGAGGACGCCTAATTTAGCCATTTTTGGCATTCTTACTCTTCAATATTGTATTTTCTTCTTAGTAATCAATTAATATGTTTACTTCTTCATCTATTTCTTTAATTTTTGCATCTAGCATGAGTAGCTAAACTCACTAGCTAGGTTGTGGCTCAACCCTAGTGTGGGTAATTTATGGGTATTGCCATCTAAGGCTAGATTGATATTGGGTGTTTGCTATTTGGGTTAATTTTAGGTTTTAATTAAGAATTGGTGGTTGCAAACACTGATTCTAGCTTGGTGGGTTTAACTCTTGAGAAAGAGAGTCTATAACCCCAAAATTGACCCAACAAGGAATTGGGATGGACCTATGAGAAATGGTAGTCCCAATTAACGGGTTAAACCTCGAGAGAGTAATCACCCCACTTGAACCCTAGTTGCTTGGTCTAATTGGCCTACCCAATTGGTCTCGAGAGAGTCAATTGGGCAAAATCACTCTCTCTACCGAGAGGTGTGAGAGTGGGTACAATTGTGCAACGGTTATAGCATAAGCCCCAAACATGTCAATCTATCCTTAGTAGCATCTACCCGTTAATTAGCCACCTAGGCAATGCAACGACCCTAGTGCCTTTCTCTATAGTAATTATAACTTAGCAATATTCCCGTAGCTAATTTAGATTCATTCATTAGTCTTATAATAGTAGATATAAAAATCAAAACCAAGGATGTTTGAAGTGATATTAGAAGCACAACTGCAATTCTAGACAAAACAGACAATACAATTCCATTACTAGCTCCCAGTGGAAATTCGATCCCGAACCACTGTTCGGGTAAAAGCTGTTGCAACCCGCTCTTCCTACCTTAGTGTAGTGTTGAGTAGGCAGCGATCAATTTTCTGGCGCCGTTGTCGGGGAGCTTACGGTGTTGACTATCTGTTTAGCTCGTTTTGTGTTTTGCTTCTCTCTCCTTCTTGTTTACTAATTTTGTTTGTGTCGATCATTCAGGTACTATGGCTCTTAATGCAAATGACCCTCTTGGCAACGTGAATGCGGGGGAGGAGGTAGATGATCTTGAGCCCGAAGAGGTTCAACCACCTCAAGTTCCACGTAGAGGCCGTCAGGCCAATGCAAATGACAACAATCCTATTCCAGACCCTCCTCCGCCACCGCCAAGAGCAGTCCCAAGAGTTCTACCAAATCAAGGGTACGCGAGTGCCATTGTTCCTCCCCGAATCCGGGCGGGGAACGTTCAAATCACAAATGTTATGTTGACCTTGCTCGAGCAAAGAGGGTATTTTACGGGCGCCTCCGATCAAAATGCGTATAAGCACTTGAAAGGGTTCGTAGATATATGTTGGGGCAGCAAACAAACAAATGTGTCAGAGGATGTGTTGAGATTGAGGCTTTTCCCGTTTTCTCTTCGGGGTAAAGCGTTGGACTGGTTAGAAAGGCTTCCAAATCATTCTATCCACACATGGGATGAATTGGCGGACAAATTTATTGCCAAGTTCTTTTCTCCAAGTCATATGGCGGCTCTTCGGGATGAGATTCTAGATTTCAAACAAATGCCAACGGAACCTTTGCACGAAATTTGGGAAAGATATAGAACAATGGTGAAGGAGTGCCCTAATAACGACATGACCGAGGCGATGATACAACAAACCTTTTATCGGGGCATCAACACCACGAATCAGTGCATTGTGAACCAATTGGCCAGAGGGAACTTTATGAAACTTTCTTACCAAGAGGCATGTGATGTACTTGATGAAATGGCCGACACCTCTTCGGCATGGCAAAGCCGAGCGAATGTGCCCCAAGGTGACCCCACGGTCATCCATTTGCACAAGGAGTTGAACGATCATGGCCAAGGTATTGCCGAACTTACAACAACTATGAATCAATTGGCGAAGGCGCAATTGCAACAAGTCCAAAACCCGCGCCAAGTCAATGCAATGGAGAGTGTCTCTATGTTGAAAAGGAGGCAAAGAGGGCAACAACAACCTCAAGGTAATGGTGAGCAATTTGACAACAACAATGATGGTGGTGGTTATTCGAATGAGTGCTATGATGATCAAAGTGAGGAATGCCAATATGTCAATAACTACCAAGGAAATAGAGGAAATCAAGGGAATCAACAATGGCGTCCCCAAAGCAATTGGGGCAATCAACAAGGCGGCGGTAATTGGAATAACAATAACCAACAACAAGGCGGTAACAATTGGAACAAAGACAATCAGAACAACAATTGGGGTAATCAAGGTAACAATCAAGGCAATTGGAACGGGAACAACAATAATTGGAGCAACAACAATAACAATCAAGGAGGGTGGAATAATGGTGGTAGGGGGCAAGGCTTTCAAAGGCCCCCCATGTTCCAACAACCAAACAATCCACCCCCCTTTCAATCCCAAGGGTCTAGTTCTTCCGGAAGTGATATGGGACGGATAGAAATGATGTTCGAGCAGATGATGAAAAAGAACCAAGACTCGGATGCACAATTGGCTTCACACAACACATCTATCCGGAACCTAGAAGTGCAAATAGGGCAAATTTCTCAAGCGTTGAATACCCGACCTAAGGGAGCACTACCAAGTGATACGGTAGTAAACCCAAATGGAGGTAATAATCATGTGATGGCAGTCACAACGAGAAGCGGAAGAGGCGGTGATGTGCAAGCCTCAAATGAAAATCGAGTGGTGAATGATGATGTTGAGCTCCAAGAAGATGTGGATCCTTTGATTGTTGAAGATGCAGTTGAGACAAATGTGAATAAGGAAGTGAGAATAGATATTGATGAGGCCGAGGTGGAAACTCAAGAGGCCGTGAACCCGTCTAGGGAGCACATAATTGATATTCCGGAGCCGGTGGTGCCAAAAGCCAAGGCACCCTTGCCTAGACCACCTCCACCTTATCCTCAGCGGTTAGCAAAGCAAAAGAGTGACAATCAGTTCAAGAAATTCATAGATATGATGAAGAGCCTTACAATCAATGTGCCTTTGGTGGAGGCACTTGAACAAATGCGTTCATGAAGGATTTGGTCACAAAGAAGCGTTCCATGGATTGTGAAACAATAAAGATGACGCACCAAGTTAGTGAGATAGTGCATTCTATGGCCCCGAAACTTGAAGACCCAGGAGCTTTTACTATTCCTTGCACTATCGGGAGTGCGGAGTTTGCTAAGGCCCTTTGTGACTTGGGGGCTAGCATTAATTTGATGCCGTATTCAGTCTTCAAGACTTTGGGAATTGGGCAACCTAGGCCAACCTCGATGAGACTTCAAATGGCGGACCGGTCGATGAAGCGGCCTTTGGGTATAATTGACGATGTGCTTGTCAGGGTGGACAAATTCATATTGCCGGCCGACTTTGTCATATTGGATTGTGAAGTGGATTTTGAAGCGCCTATTATTCTTGGGAGACCTTTCCTAGCTACGGGGAAGGCTTTGGTTGATGTTGAAGCAGGCGAGTTGACATTCCGAGTGGGAGAAGAGAAGGTGGTATTTCATGTTTGCAAATCAATGAGGCAACCCAATAGCACGGAAATGTGTTCACTTGTGGACATTGTCACATCTGTGATAGTGGATGACACAAGTTCCATGATGAATGTTGAAGATCCTCTTGGGGTCGTACTTCTTGGCATGGATGTAGAAGAAGATGCTAGCAGAGTGGAGTGTGTGAATGCATTACATGGTATGGTTTCATATTCATATGAGCCTAGGAAGTTATCTTTGGATCTTGAAAACCGCAAAACACCACCAATTAAGCCATCCATTGAGGAGCCACCGGTGTTGGAGTTGAAGCCACTTCCTCCACACCTCAGGTATGAATTTTTGGGCTCTAATTCAACTCTTCCGGTTATTCTTTCTTCTTGCCTTACTAATTTGCAGGTGGAGGCCATTTTGGAGCTGCTTTAAAGGCGAAAAAGAGCAATAGGATGGACTCTGGCGGACATTAGGGGAATAAGCCCCTCATTTTGCATGCATAAGATCATCTTGGAGGAGGATGCAAGGCCATCCCTTGAACATCAAAGAAGACTCAATGAGGCGATGCAAGAAGTGGTAAAGAAAGAGGTTATCAAGTGGCTTGACGCCGGTGTGGTTTATCCAATCTCTGACAGTTCGTGGACTTCTCCGGTCCAATGTGTGCCAAAGAAAGGAGGGATGACGGTGGTGCCCAATGACAACAATGAGCTTATTCCCACTCGAACCATTACCGGGTGGAGAGTTTGCATGGACTACCGGAAACTCAACAAGGTGACCCGCAAGGATCATTTTCCCTTGCCATTCCTCGACCAAATGCTTGATCGTCTTGCGGGGAGAGCATTCTATTGTTTCTTGGATGGGTACTCGGGCTACAATCAAATTTTAATTGCCCCGGAGGACCAAGAGAAGACTACTTTTACATGCCCCTATGGTACCTTTGCTTTCTCCCGGATGCTATTCGGATTATGCAATGCTCCGGCGACCTTCCAACGTTGAATGATGGCTATTTTCACCGATATGGTGGAGGACATATTGGAGGTCTTTATGGACGACTTTAGTGTGGTTGGTGACTCTTTTGATGCATGTTTGGTGAATTTGGATAAAGTCTTGGCTCGTTGTGAAGAAACTAACCTAGTTCTCAATTGGGAAAAATGCCATTTTATGGTTGAAGAAGGTATAGTGTTGGGCCACAAGATTTCAAAACATGGGATTGAGGTTGATAAGGCAAAAATTGAGGTGATTTCGAGGCTCCCTCCCCCTACTTCTGTCAAAAGGGTGAGGAGTTTTCTTGGACACGCCGGGTTCTACCGGCGGTTTATCAAAGACTTCTCGAAGGTTGTGAATCCATTGTGCAAGCTACTAGAGAAAGATGCCAAGTTTGTTTTTGATGAAAAGTGTATGGAGGCCTTTGAACTCGTAAAACATAAGTTGACCACTACCCCTATCATAACCGCACCTAATTGGAGTTTTCCCTTTGAACTAATGTGTGATGCTAGTGATGTTGCAGTGGGGGCGGTATTGGGTCAACGAGTTAACAAAATGTTCCATCCCGTGTATTATGCAAGTAAGACTATGAATGAAGATCAACAGAATTACACGGTGACGGAGAAGGAGTTATTGGCCATTGTATTTGCCATGGAGAAATTTCGGCCCTATCTTATGGGGGCCAAGGTGATTGTGCACACGGACCATGCCGCCCTTAGATATTTGATGACCAAAAAGGATTCCAAAGCAAGATTGATGAGGTGGGTGTTACTCCTTCAAGAATTTGACTTAGAAATAGTGGACCGGAAGGGAAGTGAGAACCAAGTAGCGGACCATTTGTCCCGGCTAGAGGAAGAGGGGAGGCCATGTGACGGTCTTGAGATAAATGATGCATTCCCCGACGAGCAACTTCTTTCTGTGTCAATGTGTGACATGCCATGGTTCGCGGACATCGCCAACTTCATTGTGACCGGAGTTGTCCCGGGTGAGCTCTCTTCCAACCAAAAGAAGAAACTCAAACGGGATAGTTTAGATTTTTATTGGGATGATCCGTACTTGTTTAAAATTTGCACGGATGGTGTGATTAGAAGATGTGTACCGGAAGGTGAACAATTGAGCATATTGGAGGCTTGTCACTCCTCCCCTTATGGTGGCCATCATGGAGGGGTGAGGACGGCTTCAAAGATCTTGAGTTGCGGTTTCTATTGGCCGACTTCGTTTAAAGATGCTAGTGACTTGGTAAAGAGATGTGATGCATGCCAAAGGGCCGGCGGAATTTCAAAAAGGGATGAGATGCCTCTCAATACGATTCTCAAGGTGGATATTTTTGATGTTTGGGGCATCGATTCATGGCTCCGTTCGTGAGCTCTTGTGGGAACACTTATATTCTCGTGGCGGTGGACTATGTCTCAAAGTGGGTGGAAGTTGTGGCTCTGCCCAACAATGAAGCCCGTAGTGTTGTGGCATTCTTGAAAAAGAGTATCTTCACAAGGTTTGGTACCCCTCGTGCTATGAGTATCTTGTCCAAGACGGTAAATGCTAATAGGACCGATTGGTCGAAAAAGTTGGATGACGCTTTATGGGCTTACCGGACGGCTTACAAGACCCCAATTGGTATGTCCCCGTACCGGTTGGTGTTTGGGAAAGCTTGCCATCTTCCGGTGCAATTGGAGCACAAAGCTATGTGGGCCTTAAGAAAGTTGAACTTGGAATGGGATGTTGCGGCGAATCTCCGTGTTGAACAACTTAATGAACTTGATGAGTTTAGATTTCATGCCTACTCCTGCTCGTCCTTGTATAAGGACAAGATGAAGTATCTTCATGACAAATATGCTCGGGGGAAGGAATTTAAGGTTGGTGATATGGTTCTTCTTTTCAACTCTCGGTTGAGGTTATTTTCGGGAAAGCTCAAGTGAAAGTGGAGTGGGCCATTTGAAGTTGTATGTGTGACTCCGTTTGGTGCTCTAGATCTCAAGAACAAGAATGGTGAAGTTTTTCGGGTCAATGGGCATCGTGTCAAGCACTATTTGGGGAAGTTTGATGACAGCCACGTGGTGGCACTCATTCATTTGAAGTGATGGGATGGTAACATGCGTCGTGCCGCGACGTTAAATCAGGCGCTTCTTGGGAGGCAACCTATGTCTTTTTCTTTCTCTTTAATTTTCTTTGTATATTAGGATTTTTGAGCTAATGGTTTGTGAGATGTTGCAGGGATTGTGTTGAGGCAGTGCAAAACAAAGGAAAAAACACTAGTAGTCTCTGAAGTAGCCAGTGCGGACCGCGGTACACTTTTGTGCGGTCCGTGCTGGCATGTCTCTAATTGCATGCTCTCTGAAGTTTTCCACCGCGGCCGCAGTCACATTTGTGCGGTCCGCGGTGGACCTTCGCGTCCGCGGTGCACTCCAACGCGGCCGCGTGGGTTGCCTTCAGGAACTTCGGACTTTAAAACCTAGCGCGTACCGCAGTCACTTTTGTGCGGCCGCGCTGGTAGGTGAGTGTGGGGCCCCAAGTTTTTCTATAAATAGGGCCCTAGGACTTCATTTTACCCTTTTCGCACTTTCAACACCCATAGCTCTACGATACTGTTCATCCTCTACTTTTCTACCTTCTTGGTCTACTTGCACTCAATCCTCATAAACTTGGTAACATTTCATGCACTTGTGATTAATTAAATTGCTTATTTTCATTTTTTATAGCTTGTTCAGTAGTTTAGCTTCTTCTTTTTATTTAACTGTTAGACTAGGTTGGTTTAAAACTATGGTAATGCACCAAATCTTGTTTGCTTAATGGGCGAACTGAGTAGGGACAAAGTAGGTGTAATAACTTGTACGAGAATGGAAAAATATGCACCCCTAACTTAGTTCCCGGAAACCCTAGTTCAGCGCGGTCCGCGGTTTTTTTTTGCACGGCCGCGCTGCCCTAACGCGGTCCGGGTTACAATTTTGTGCGGACCGCGGTGCCTTGGTGACTGAAAGGTAATTGCCTCCAGTGCGGCCGCATTCATGTTAGTGCTGTCCACGCTAGACCACCGCGGCCGCATTACATTTTTGTGCGGACTGCGGTGGGAGATTCAGAGGAGGTATATTTTGGGACTTTGCCCAACGCGGACCGTGTTACAAGTTTCTGCGGTCCGCGGTGCCCCTAATGCGGCCGTTGTCATGTTTGTGCGGTCCGCATTGCTAGGTTCTGCAACCTGTTTCTGCTGCTGTGTACTGATATTGTCTTTACAATCTATTTTCATTCACTTGTTTCACTGCATATGCTTAAACTAACAATGTTAGATGCTTATCTTTGCAGACAATGGTTAAACAAAGGGGAGCCAAACAGTCACAACAACCCGGGAGAGGAGGTTCCTCCCGAGGGGGTAAAGGTAAAAGAATAGCAAAGCTCACTCCCCAGGCTAGAGAAAACATAAAAAGAACTCGAAAATTGATCAAAGCTGCTGATAGGGATGCTTTACATTCGTCGGGGAGTGAGTATGTGCCTTCCAAGGATATCTCACCAGATACAGTCCCAACTCATGTAACCGACCCCCTCCACTTAGTTGATACCCCTCCATTATCGCCTACCTCCAAAAGACCAGTGACTGTAGTCTCGGATTCTTCTGACGAGTCCGCAGCTGGTAGTGAGCAATACTCCACCTCCCCCACAGTTTCATTATCTGGGGAGAGTGCAGGCCAAGACGAGGGAGGTGAACCTCAGGTTGGGGGGATTGAGAGAACTAGGAAGACTGAAGTCTGGGAGGATCGGTTTGTCAATCAAGTGGCCTTTCATAAGTTTAGGGAATGGTGGCCGTTGAGGAAGTTCATCCCGGAGAGATGTTTTATTGACACTGATCTTTTACCCCACAACCCGAACGTGCAGAGGGAGTTCAGAACAAGATGGGGCTGGGAGTTCTTCATGGAGAGGTGCATAGATGCTAACGAGCACATGGTTAGGGAGTTCTACTCCAATGTGGCTCATATAGTCAAGGATACCAAGGTGACCATAGTTAGAAACAAAACAATGTTGTTTGTTGGGAGATCGTTAAATGAGTATTTGGGGTTCCGTGATGAAGACGAGTCTCTGTATTTGGAAAAGTTGGCAATGGGAGAGGAAGTCCGCCCGTGGTTGGCCTAGTACTTAGCAATCCCAGGTACTGTGCCGGAGTGGTTGCAAGCTGGAGAGAAGATATTTAGGAAGACATTCAGTTTTGAGGCTCGAGGGTGGTTGACCTTTGTATGCAGTCGGCTTGACCCTTCTACTCATGACCAGACAATTCCACTTACCCGAGCAATTCTGGTTGCATCTATCATGGCTGGGTAGCCGATCAACGTGGGCAATGTGATGTCTTGTGTGATCTCTTTGGTTGGGCAAGAGCATGACAGGAATTATCCTTTTCCAAACACCCTATCGATGTATTTCCGGGATCTAGAGGTGGAGAAGAGGAGATATGATGTCAAGACAAAGCCGATAGCTCCTTACTCTTGGTACAGCATGCAGGGTCCGGACAACCCTAAATCCAAGAACTACAAGCCACCTTCCTCTGCCCCAACTGGCCAGTCTGAGGAGCCAGTTACGGTAGAGCCTTCTGCCGAGCCTTCTGCTACACCTGCTGCCACTACAGTTGGGGACTTGCCTCCAGGACCTTCTTCTTCTACTGTTCCCAGTACTTCCACAGGCCCGAGTGTGCCATCTTCTAGGACTCATCCATTCACTGCCCATCAGCTGAGTTAGACTCTGGCTAGCCTGAACAACTGGATGTCAGCAGCGACATCCAAGTTGTCCACCTTGTCTTTCACTATTCATACCCAGGCAGCACCTCAGCCAGTTCAGATTCCTCAGTCCATTGAGGATACCTTGAAGCAGCTCCTAGAGAACCAAGAAAAGATTTTGAAGACTCAGGCTACCCTATCTGCAGCAGTGGAGTCACATGGCAAGGCTCTGAAGGAGCTTGCCAAGGAGCACAGAAATATGCGGAAGTCACGGGCTTCAAAAAAGTCTGTGAAAGAGCTGCGGGAGGATGTGGACAAGCTATTGGCAGATCAGATGCCTTTAGACTTGTTATTTGGAGATCCAGCCTCTCCAGCAGCACCAGTGCCACAGCCGGAGCAGGAGCAGGTACCCAGGCAGCCTAGGAAGAAGAGGAAGCTCCCCAGCTCAGCGGATGCAGTTATTGAGGTGGCAGTCCCACAGGAGGCCTCATCCACTCTGCCTCAGGATGCACCTGTCATACAGCCAGTCCAGGAGCACGCTCCAGTCCCAGCAGTTGAGCAACAGGAAGCCGGGAGCCAGTCTGAGGCTCTCGCACATACGGAGGACTTGGGGACCATTGATGACCCCATGCCGATGGACCAGGCTTAGGGAGCCTCGATATCCTTTGCTATGACTTTATTTTTGTTTGATGCTTATTTTGGTAGTTGGCATTGGGGACAATGCCAGCTCTTATTCGTGGGGGTGCGCCCTACTTTTTTGTTGACTATCTGGATGATTGTACATATTTGACTCAGTTTTTATTCCTTTTGCTTGATTTGCTATTTGGTATGTAAATAACTTTACATTCAGTACCTTTTATCTTCTATTTTGGTTTGTATATAAAGTTAAGTTACATTTTGTATAAATTCATCCCTCGTTTGTATATTCTAACTCCCCATTGTAAATATTCATTCTAGTTTCTTTTTCGCAAAAAATTTTCGTTTTTAGCTTTATAGTTAGGCTCGTAGCCTTTTGTTTTGTTTTTGACGCTTCCAATAAGCCCTTGGTTTTCTTAAGGCCACGGTTCTTTCCAAGGGTGGAATATTGTGTAAACTACGTGGCTCTTCCCGATGATGGATGGAGTGACTACCTTCTTAAAGGTTTGAGTCCGTTTCTTTGATTTTTCTTTTGTTTTTGATAGTGGTAGTTAAGGGCACCTCAAGCAAAGCTTCACTTGGGCCTAGCACATTTGCCTTTGATCCCATGGTCAAAGACATAATGTTGTGTTTAGGATGGTGAAAGTCGTGGCCTTGAGACTCTTGCGTTGACCAAAAATCATCATGTGGTCTTTTCGGACCATTGTGTGCTTAAATCGTAACTAAGGTCGTTGTGGGCCCTCGACTCGATGTCTTTAGCAATCCCTTAGCGTGTGTGGTGAGTAATCTAATTGTGAGTCCAAGTCCCGAGCCAATGGTCTAGAACTTGCCCTGAATGTCTGTTGAGGCGAAATCCTAGGTGAAATTTGACTTGAGAAGTGATTGTAGGCTCTCCTTGATCCGAATGTTAAGCTGAACAAATCCATAGCCTATCAAAAAGATGATCCCTAGTTAACCCTTTTGAGCCTTAAACCTTTTCTTTCAAGAACCAATGCTACAAGCCTATACCCGTTCTAAATGATTACCCTCTCTTGGCACCCAAATCTTCCCTTGAGTAATGGCAAATGTCTAAGTTTTGGGGGGAGACAAGAAAGGAAATAAAGTGGTAGAAAGGTACAAAAGCAAAAGAAAAAGGGATGGCAATGAAAAAGCAAGAAAAGAAAAAATACAAAAAGAAAGTTCAAAGTGAACAAGAATAAAAAGGGAGTCAAAGGAAACAAAAGTGAAAAGAAAAAGGTGTGGAAAAAGTAGAAAAGGAGAAATATTTTGAATTGCATAAGAAAGAGTGACAATGTGTCTCTCTAACTCCTTGTAAAGAAGTGAAATACTCAAAATAGTCAAAACGAGTTGTGCCATAATGAATCAAAAGAAGTGCTTAAGGAAAGATTGAACCCATTTGAATAAAAACATGTCCTACCCTTACCCAAAAGCCTTCATGATGACTCCACAAAAGCCCTATAGGATCTTGAGTTGAAGGAAACCTACATTAGTGGATACTTACATAAGGGGAAAGCATATGGTACCTAAAGCCGGACTTGTGACCTTCTTCTTGAGAGAGATGAGTGAAACTCCATCAACCTCGATTTGTGTGTTAATACTCTAAAAGGTGAGGTTCGCTTAGGGAGAGCTGAGGACGTGTGAGTTTGGGTTCCACAATGACCAAAGTAATTGAGACAAGCTCTTTGATGAAATGTGTCAACTCTTGATGCTCTTGCGTCACACTTGTTAATGATGCATTCGTATTGGGGCAATTGTTAGTCCCAATTGATGCTTGTTGAGATTGCCTTAGGATGGCTGGAATTATGTGGATTTTCCTTTAAGGGGTGGGTCTTATTTTGTTTGCTTGAGGACAAGCAAAGGCTTAAGTTTGGGGGAGTTGATAAGTTAGGATTTTAATGTGTTTTATACCCCTACTTGCCTACACTTTGGTCATAAATTGATACAAAATAGTCCAAAAATGCTCACAAGTTGTACTTGATTGCAGGTTTGATCGACATAGTGACGAAAGTCAAATATCGGCTCAGAAAGGAGTGAAACGTGCTCAAATGTCAAAGATCAAGGAAGTTGAGGAAAAGAGGCACTAGTGCGGACCGCGCAACTATGAACGCGGCCGTACTAGGAGGTTCAGAGAATGGCAAAATTTAAGGGGAGGCTACGCGGCCGCGGTCAATCCAACGTGGTCCGCGGTCAGGCTCCGCGGCCGCGCTGCACTTTTACGCGTTCCGCGGAGCAGAGATTCAGAGAGCCTATTTTTGACCCTTTCCAAGCAATGCGGCCCGCGCTCAATTCTGTGCGGCCACGCCAATTTCCACCGCGGCCGCGCTACATTTTTATGCGGTCCGCGGTCCTCAACTTCAGAGAAGTAGAAGCCAAGAGTTCAAGAGCCAGTGCGGCCGCGGTTATGTTTGCGCGGTTCGCGCTGACCCCGCAGGGATATTTTGTCCAATTTTTCCAGCCCAGTATAAATAGAACCTTTTTCTATTTTAGGTTAAGTTTTGTTTTTCTAAAGCTGCTGAGCTCGTGAGAACGCCTAGTTTAGCCATTTTTGGCATTCTTACTCTTCAATATTGTATTTTCTTCCTTGAAATTAATTAATATGTTTACTTCTTCATCTATTTCTTTAATTTTTGCATCTAGCATGAGTAGCTAAACTCACTAGCTAGGTTGTGGCTCAACCCTAGTGTGGGTAATTGATGGGTATTGCCATCTAAGGTTAGGATGATATTGGATGTTTGTTATTTGGGTNGGCCGAAGTCCCTTTCCTTATTTCAGTTTGTTTTCATTATACCGAAACAGACATGTGTATTTCTTTCATTCAGACTTGTTGTAGTATTCTATAGTAGTCCGTGAGCTAGTGACACCAGATTTTGGGTAGGGATGTGTTTCAAACTTCCGCATTTTTATATCTTTTTGTTAAACTTAAAGTCTTCCGCATTTCTTTAACTGTTGTTAGTATATTATATTGTTGAGGTCGAATAGCGAATGTTTAATGTATGGCCGGCCTAGCTCCGTTAGTAGGCGCCATCACGACGCCCGATGGTGGGAAAAATCTAGGTCGTGACAGGTATTTTTGTCCAGTTTTCCAGCCCAGTATAAATAGGACCTTTTACCATTTTTAGGTCAAGTTTGATATTCTGAACGCAGCTGAGCTCGTGAGACCTGATATTGTAGCCATTTTCGGCATTTTTGCTCTTTATTATTGTAGTTTCTTCTTAGTAATTAATTAATATGCTTAGTTCTTCATCTATTTCTTCAATTTCTGTACCTAGCATGAGTAGTTAAACCCATTAGCTAGAGTTGTGGCTCAACCCTAGTGTGGGTAATTGATGGGTGTTGCCTTCTAAGGTTAGATTGATATTGGGTGTTTGTTATTTGGGTTGATTTTGTGTTTTAATTAAGGATTGGTGATTTCAAACACTGATTCTAGCTTTGTGGGTTTAGCTCTTCTTGAGAAAGAGAGTCCATGACCCCAAAATTGACCCAACAAGGAATCGGGATGGACCCATGAGAAATGGTATTCCCAATTAACGGGTTAAATCTCGAGAGAGTAATTACCCTACTTGAAACCTAGTTGTTTGGTCTAATTGGCCTAACCCAATTGGTCTCGAGAGAGTCAATTGGGCAAAATCACTCTCTCTACCGAGAGGTGTGAGAGTGGGTACAATTGTGCAACGGTTATAGCATAAGCCCCAAATATGTCAATCTATCCTTAGTAGCATCTACCTGTTAATTAGCCACCTAGGCAATGCCACGACCCTAGTGCCTTTCTCTATATTAAACACAACTTAGCAATATTCTCGTAGCATAATTTAGTTTTAATCATTAGTTTTATAATAGTAGTTATAAGAATCAAAGAAAACCAAAAATGTTTAAAGTGACATTAGGAGTACAACCACATCTCTAAACTAGACAGATAATACAACTCCACTACTAGCTCCCTGTGGAAATTCGATCCCGAACCACTATTCGGGTAAAAGCTATTGCGACCCGCTCTTCCTACCTTAGTGTAGCATCGAGTTGGCAGCGATCAACTTTTTGGTGTCGTCGTCGGGGAGCTTACGGTGTTGACTATCTGTTTGGTTAGTTTTGTGTTTTGCTTCTCTTTCCTTCTTGTA
This sequence comes from Nicotiana attenuata, assembly GCF_001879085.1. NCBI lineage: Eukaryota > Viridiplantae > Streptophyta > Magnoliopsida > Solanales > Solanaceae > Nicotiana > Nicotiana attenuata. The sequence continues at coordinate 71,638,224 of NC_031991.1, forward strand.
TACTAATTTTGTTTGTGTCGATCATTCAGGTACTATGGCTTCAAATGCTAATGACCCTATTGGCAATGCCATGGAGGGGGAGGAGGTAGAAGATATTGATCATGATGAGGTTCCCGTACCTCAAGTTCCACGTAGAGGCCGTCAGGCCAATGATAACAATCCTATTCCAGACCCTCCTCTGCCACCGCCAAAAGCAGTCCCAAGAGTTCTCCCAAATCAAGGGTACGCGAGTGCCATTGTTCCTCCCCGAATCCGGGCGGGGAATTTTCAAATCACAAATGTCATGTTGACCTTGCTCGAGCAACGAGGTTATTTTACGGGCGCCTCCGATCAAAATGCATACAAGCACTTGAAAGGGCTCGTAGATACATGCTGGGGCAGCAAACAAACAAACGTGTCAGAGGATGCGTTGAGATTGAGGCTTTCCCGTTTTCTCTTCAGGGTAAAGCGTTGGATTGGTTAGACGGGCTCCCAAATCATTCTATCACGGGATGAATTGGCGGACAAATTTATTGCCAAGTTCTTTCCTCCAAGTCATATGGCGGCTCTTCGGGATGAGATTCTAGCTTTCAAACAAATGCCAACGGAACCTTTGCACGAAATTGACCGAGGCGATGATACAACAAACTTTTTATCGGGGCATCAACACCACAAATCAGTGCATTGTGAACCAATTGGACGGAGGGAACTTTATGAAACTTTCTTACCAAGAGGAATGTGATGTACTTGATGAAATGGCCGACACCTCTTCGGCATGGCAAAGCCGAGCGAATGTGCCCCAAGGTGACCCCACGGTCATCCATTTGCACAAGGAATTGAACGATCATGGCCAAGCTATTGCCGAGCTTACAACAACTATGAATCAATTGGCGAAGGCGCAATTGCAACAAGTCCAAAACCCACGCCAAGTCAATGCAATGGAAGGTGTTTCTATGTTAAAAAGGAGGTAAAGAGGGCAACAACAACCTCAAGGTAATTGTGAGCAGTTTGACAACAACAATGATGGTGGTGGTTATTCGGATGAGTGCTTTGATGATCAAAGCGACGAATGTCAATATGTCAATAACTACCAAGGGAATAGAGGAAATCAACAGTGGCGCCCCCAAGGAAATTGGGGCAATTAACAAGGTGGTGGTAATTGGAAGAACAACAGCCAACAACAAGGTGGCGGCAATTGGAACAACAAAAATTGGGGTAACCAAGGTAACAATCAAGGCAATTGGAACGGGAACAATACTAATTGGAGCAACAATAACAACAATCAAGGAGGGTGGAATAATGGCGGAAACCAAGGCAACCGGGGGCAAGGTTTTCAAAGGCCCCCGATGCATCAACAACCGAACAATCCGCCTCCGTTTCAATCTCAAGGGTCTAGTTCTTCGGGTAGTGATATGGGAAGAATAGAAATGATGTTCGAACAAATGATGAAGAAGAACCAAGACTCCGATGCTCAATTGGCTTCCCACAACACATCTATCCGGAACCTAGAAGTGCAACTAGGCCAAATTTCTCAAGCTTTGAATACCCGACCTAAGGGTGCTCTACCAAGTGATACGGTAGTGAACCCGAAGGGAGGGAAGAATCATGTGATGGCAGTTACAACAAGAAGTGGGAGAGGCAGTGATGTGCATGCCTCGAAAGAAAATCAAGTTGTGGATGACAATGTTGGGTTCCAAGAAGATGTGGGTCCTTGATCGCGGCCGTCTCAACACTACACAATGGCAGGAAGAGTGGGTAGCAATAACTAATACCCGAATAGTGGATCGGGGTCGAATTTCCACAGGGAGCTTGGAATGGAGTTGTATTGCCTGTTTAGTTTAGAATTGCGTTTGCACTTCTAATTGCACTCCTAACATTTTTGGGGGGTTTTATATTTAAAACTACTATTGTAATCTAAGGATTAAAGCTAAATTGTGCTAAGGAAATATTGCTAAGTTGTGCTTAATATAGAAAAAAGGCACTAGGGTTGTGACACTACCTAGGTGGCTAGCTAACGGGTAGAAGCTACTAAGGGGAGATTGATAAATCTGGGTTTAGTGCTATAGCCGTTGCACAATTGCACTCATTCTCACACCTCTCGGTAGAGAGAACGATTTTGCCCAATTGACTCTCTCGAGACCAATTAGGTAGACCAATTAGACCGGGCAACTAGGGCTCAAGTAGGGTAGTTACTCTTTCGAGGTTTAACCCGTTAATTGGGACTACCATTCTCATGGGTCCATCCCAATTCCTTGTTGGGTTAACTTTTAGGGTCATATGACTCTCTCTCTCTCAAGAAGAGTTAGACCCACTAAGCTTGAATTCATGTTTGCAACCACAAATTCTAGATTGAAACACAAAATCAACCCAAATAACAAATACTGTTACACCCCGTGTTTTCGTACGTAAGAGTACATCATAAGTCAATTAATGTAAGCTCAGAAAGGGAATCATCTTTTAAAAGCTTACAAAGTTAGTTCATCATGTTAACGTGGAGGTTACAAATATTTAAGATCATTAGTACCAAGTAGCAAGAGGGTTTGAAGGCTTAGAAGCTAAACGAATTGAAGAAAATAAGTTTCGTCGAAAGTCGACAAGTTGGAATATTTTACCATGTACTTTTGGGGTGATACTAGGGTTATTAACATTATAAGGAGATTATATTATGAGTTATTTTAGTCGTACGATAGTTGGTGTTATGTTTTGAAGTCAAGCGAGTTGTGGAACAAAAGTTGGAAAAGGTCATCACAAGTTTCATTTATAATATGCTGAAATTTAGGTCAAATAAAGATGCACTTTTCTCCCAATATACTTGGAATCAATGGATTATCTACATATCAAATTGAAGATCTACGAGTCTAGTTTCCAACGCATTAAACCGTTCGTCGATACGATATTGGAGTAGAGAGATATTTGTATTTTCGCGAGACAGCGCAGACTGGTAGGTGACAAGTAGGTGCATCACCTACTTGCCAAAATGAGAGGACTTAATTAAAAGCCCCAAAGTCGGCCAAGAGGGGTCTTTTAAGGGAATAAAAACTGAGTTATTTCACCTGTATTTCAGACCAAGAAAACCTAATTGAACACCTGCAACTCCTCCCCCAAAATCCCACACAAACCCTAGGGTATTCCGGCTGTTACGACGCGATTCTAGTGCTGAAAAGTCCGGACAGCATGCTAGTTTCTCTTTCTCCTTCTTGTATCCGTGTTGAGGAACTTATTTTGATGAAAAAGGACCAGGTTACGTGGGTGATACTTAGTACAAGGTAAGTTTATGCTTCTCCTTCCATTATCTATGCGTTTGCGAGTTGTAACTCGATCGTATAGAATAGACCTAGCTAGTTTCGGAAGAATGGTATGTTGTTTGATCTTGTGCAATCGCTGGCTGGTTGTGAACTTATTTTTAAGTTAAATTCATGGCTGGTTTATTGTATAAGAGGTGTAATGATGTACTTTTGGTTGTATTTCTCAATTTGAAAGAAAAGACAAGTCGAAACGTGTTTAAGTAAACCGAAAAATTATGTTTGAGTTGATGAACTTGTGGGACTGTTTTTGGGCTGTTTCGTGTTGGTATTGGGTTGTATCTTTTACTACTGTTTTGATGGAGTTGAAAGGTGGAAGGGTGTGGAGAAACACCACATAATGGCAAGGTTGTTTGTTGGTCGTTCATCGTAACATTTTCGGATTGTTTGACACTATTATGGTTGTCGTGTTGTGTATGAAG
>NC_031991.1:71642417-71647178 GCF_001879085.1 Nicotiana attenuata
TTGTTTCAAGGGAGATGCTGCCCGAATTTACGTAGACGAGCTACTAGCTTAAGTTACAGACTTAGCCTTTGCTCAACACTGATTTTGAATCTCCTTATGATATGATAGATCGAGTTGACTTGTTTGAAGAGTTGCTTGGAAGGTATTAAGAACTCAACAAGTTTAAGGTATGTTAAGGCACTTACTTCTTTCTTTTGGCATGATCTAAAGTGACATGAACATAAACGATACGCTAATTCATAACGGATCTACTCCTAGGAACTAAGGTTGTCCATGTTGTTCTTTCCTTATAAAAGTATTCTAAGCAAGTGTGTATGATCCTTGAATCCTACTGAGGTTGAGGGTATGGATGTCCATAATGTTCTTAAGTCACTCCAAAAGGATTAGACCGTGATTCCACGAGTCTAGCATGCATTATATATAGTATCTATTTTACTCTACCGAGCCGCGCTATTGTCGTCCGGGTACGACACCTATTGTGCAACCACTAATCAGTTGGGTTTACCGAGCTCCACGTGGCCGGGTACGATTCTACCGAGCCTTATGATGGCCGGGTACGTTTTTACCGAGTCCTCTTTGAGGCCGGGTACGATATGATGATGATGATGCCCACAGAGGCGAATGTTTTTAAAAAGTTTATGTATATATATGTATTATGCATTTCATATCAGTAGCCCCCAGAGGCACTCAGATGTTACAGGTTGTATCTCCTCTATCTCACTTTACATTACTGTTCTTGTTTATGCTTTCCTGCCTTACATAATCGGTACTTTAGTCGTACTGACGTCCCTTTTTCCTGGTGACACTGCGTTTCATGCCCGCAGGTCCCGATTGATAGGTTGACAGTCCTCCTAGTAGGCTATCAGCTCAGCGAAGGTGTTGGTGCACTCCACTTGCTCCGGAGTTGCCTATTTGGTCAGTATGCTTTGGATATGTATTGATTGGTATGGAGGGGCCCTGTCCCGACCTTTATGATTTTATGTACTCTTAGAGGCTTGTAGACAGATGTCAGGTGTATGGATACTTGTATGGCCTTGTCGGCCTATGTTTTGAGTTTACAAATGGTCATGTCGGCCTTATAGGCCCGTATGTCACATATATAAGTTTGTATATCATGTTGGGTCCTCATATGCTGAGTATTCCCTTATGTTTTATTCTTGTTATCTCATGACGGGTTTCTGGCTCATTTACTCATGATAGTATGATAAGAAAGATATGTTACATTGGTACTCGGTTCAGTAAGGCACCGGGTGCCCGTCGCGGCCCTTCGGTTTGGGTCGTGACAAAAGTGGTATCAGAGCAGTTCTGTCCTAGGGAGTCTACAAGCCGTGTCTAGTAGAGTCTTGTTTATGGGTGTGTTGTGCACCACACTTATAAGCAGGAGGCTACAGGGCATTTAGGTCTGTCACTCTTTCTTCTTACTCTAGATCGTGTGGTAGAGCTCAATTTTAAGAATTCAAACTCCTAAATTCGACTTTAGTCGTAATACAAAGATACCTACATCCACAAAAACAGGTGGTAAGAGATTGCATGTGGATGTGGAAGAGTTGAGTCAGAGGAACTCGATTTCACATCATGCTTATGATGAGTAAATGTGAGGTCTTCAGCAGATCATGTGTGTACTAAGATGTGTAAGCTTCTTAATAAGGAGCCTTAAGGAAAGGATATCTATTCACGTATATGGTGAAAAGCTATGAGGGATTCAGAAGCTAGATACAAGTTTCAACAAGTAAAAGAAGTAAGGTGAAGAGGGGTATGAGACACTCAGTTAATGAAGATTATCAATATTTTCAAATCAAGCAGAGAAATATAAGCATTTTGGTACCTTCATCAATGACAGAGGTACGTACAATTGGCCACACCCATCTCAGTTATGTTCTATGGAAGCTAACAGATATTATTTAAGAGAAAGATGGGATATCAGGATCCAGTTGGAGTTAGAGTAACCCAAAAATTATGGATGGATTGTTATCATTATCTAACATTTCCGAAGGGTAGTGCAAAACATGGTAAATGTTCTCCTTGTGAGATACACATATGTTCAACTCTAGAATAGTACAGTCAGATATAATACTAGAATGTTCTAAAATTTCAGAAGATAGGCAGTGGAATCCTTGAAGGGATAAATATTTACCTTAGTATGATTCTCGTCCCTAGTAAAAAAAGAAGAAGGAGAGAGTATGTTAAGCGTCCCGAAGAGCTAGTGAGATGAAGTAAGGGGAAATAAAAGTAAAAGAATGTTTTGTTGAAGTTATTAGAATAAAGTGATAGACAGAAATATTAGCTAGAGAATAAGAAGAGAGTAAATGAAATATTATGAGTAAGATGTGATAAATAGGTGATAACGGTAAATCAAAATATGACATGACAGAGTGTATAGTCAAGTGATGAAAAAGATAAGAGGTGACATGCCTTGAGACAATAAAACAGTATAAGCCATAACGGCATACCTTCACTTCGAGAAATCAGTTGGTGACTCCAACATGATTACTAGAAAGCTAAGTTAGACCCCCGAGTAATAGAAATCAACATAGGCTAGTAAACAAAAAAAAATCGAACATGATAGGGACCAGAGGATTCGATAATAGTCAACATCGCAAGATCGTCAGAGACCATGTTCCAGCAAAAATAGAATGGATAATGGAATAATAACTTTAAAGGTCATTCAGGAAGACGCTTCCCTAAAGTAAGCAATGTGAGCAAAGTTATGCTTAAGGGACTAAGTGTGCCGGTTAGATTAGGTGTCACCCTCGCGAATAAGGAATTCAGTTATCCCTAGTAGAGAAGGGTTACCTCAAGGCGAGTAAGAGTCAGTGAAAACGTGAAAAGAAGCCAAAGATGAAGAGGTAAACCATATATAGGTAATTCTTCATAGCATTAAATGCTAGTACTCCCCTAAAGGGGGGAAAGATGGTGTGATATGGTAGTAAGTCGGAGTTATGTAGTTCAAGTAATTATGGAATAGTAAAAAAAATGCGGTAAAGAGGCGAAAAGAATGAGATTACATTTATTCAGACCCTACCGATATGTTACGACTCCAAAATATTACGTAAGCACGTCGCCGGGGAGAGGCAATAAGGGTTCCCACACAAGATGTTACTAATAAATGAACACTTGATACATGAGGAGCCAGTAATAGCGGTAAGTTAAGACAAAGAAAATAACTCAAGAGAGATTACGCGAAATATAGATATGAGAATGGACCAACGAGTAGTTAGTAGTTGATTCGGGAAGAGCCTAGTTATGGCTAGACAAGAGGATACAGACAAATCATGCAGATTGTGCAAGGTAAACGTAGTGAACTCCTATATAGTGAATTCGGTCTCGCAGATATAATGACATCATGATCCTTGATAAATATTTGGATATGATTTGAGGTAGTTAAAAGTACCGTATAATTATTACAGAGATAAAAGAAAGTGCCGCCAGGGAGATAGCAAAAATTTCAGTTCAGAAGCAACCCTACGAGCACAAGAGCGCGGAGGCAGGTAACTAAGGATAATTATAGGCAAGTAAGTACATCAAAAATTCCTTCGGGTATACCACGTAATCAGCTTGCAGCTTTATAGGAGTTAGAGGATCTCCCTTAGGTACTACAGCGAAAGACTAGCTGAGGAAAAAAAAGAAGAAGAATGATTCAACCTAAGCGTAGTAACTTGAAGAAGAAATGGTCTTGTAACAATAGTCTCACTACAACATTATATACACTCCATAAGAAAGTGGTACTTATCGTGGCTAATGAACGTGAAGTAAAAATCAAAAGCTGATATTTGAGATCATATGAGTTACAAGATATTCCGGTATTCGCGGGCACTAAGATAAGCCAAGCATTCATGCAGCAAGTGGTAGAACGACCAGAAAAAGTAATTGCCTATGTTTAAAGGCAACTGAGAAGGCATGAAAGGAAATCTATGGTGCTAGCAAGTTAAAGGAAGGTTGCGAATAATATAAATAGATATATGTAGGTCGCAAGCTAAATTATCGTAGAGTGACAAGGTTTTAGGTAGATAGGAGTAACGATAAGAAAAGACAAGTGAGAAGGTGACAAGAATAGGTGAGTCCCCGGGATTAAACCCATCACAACAAGAGAGTTGATAGCTTCCGTAACTTATTGAAAGCTCGGTACAGCCTGAATGAACTCAGAGGAGTCTAAGACTAGGTGCATTTAGAAGAGATGGAATGCTGCACTATTAGTAGAATAAGGGTGTAATTGTGATAAATGATAAGAGAATAACGTTTAGGCCTTTGAGTAATGATTTAAAGAGAATGGATTTCATGAATTGCACAGGATTAGAATACCCCCCTAAGATGAATCATGTTGGGATACTATGAAATACAGTCATTGCAGTGTAGTATCGTCCCTAAGTGGATTAAGCAAATCACTTAAGATGTTCCCCGATGAGACGTGAGCCCAATGACAATGTATTATGTAAGAGGTTTCAAGTTATGAGTGGTAGATTAAGATCAACATTAAAACTGGATCAATGATGGATGGATACAAGTTAAAAAGTATGAGAGGAGATTAGGTTGTCATTCTTAAGATGAACAATAATGAGGAAGCATTAAAGGACTTAGATTTATACATGTAGGATAAGCAGCGAGAGAATAACCTGGAGTTGGGTAACAGACCTCGATAATAATAAAACAAAAGTAAGAGTTATGGTATAGTTTGACCTGCCTAGATGCAGCAAAGCCATAAGGATGGATATCTGAGGCTATGAAAACAAGATATATCAAATACGTGTAAAGTTCAAACAAAGT
>NC_031991.1:71647198-71653494 GCF_001879085.1 Nicotiana attenuata
AGCGAATACTAAGTACCCGAATAGTGGATCGGTGTCGAAGTTTCCACGGGAGCTTGGAATGGAGTTGTATTGCCTGTTAGTTTGAATTGTGTTTGACTTCTAATTGCACTCCTAACATTTTTAGGGGGTTTTTATAATTAAAACTACTATTGTAATCTAAAGATTAAAGCTAAATTATGCTAAGGAATATTGCTAAGTTGTGCTTAATATAGGAAAAAGGCACTAGGGTTGTGACACTACCTAGGTAGCTAGCTAACGGGTAGAAGCTACTAAGGGGAGATTGATAAATCTGGGTTTAGTGCTATAGCCGTTACACAATTGCACTCATTCTCACACCTCTCGGTAGAGAGAACGATTTTGCCCAATTGACTCTCTCGAGACCAATTGGGTAGGCCAATTAGACCGGGCAACTAGGGCTCAAGTAGGGTAATTACTCTTTCGAGGTTTAACCCGTTAATTGGGACTACCATTCTCATGGGTCCATCCCAATTCCTTGTTGGGTTAACTTTTAGGGTCATATGACTCTCTTTCTCAAGTTGAGTTAGACCCACTAAGCTTGAATTCATGTTTGCAACCACAAATTCTAGATTGAAACACAAAATCAACCCAAATAACAAATACCCAATCTCATTCTCACCCTAGAATGCAACACCCATTAGCTACCCACACTAGGGTTGAGCCACAACCCTAGCTAATGGGTTTAGCTAGACATAATTAAAGAAGAAACAGTAGAAATAGATGATGAAATGAACATAATAATTGATTACTACTTAAAATCTATGATATTCAAGAGTAAAATTGCCAAAATAGGCTACAAAATACTTCTCACGAGCGCAACCCTTGTTTAGCAGCTAAAAACATAACCTAAAAATGTCAAAAAGATCTACTTATACCGAGCTAGAAAATCTGGACAAAAATGCCCCTGCGGGGTAGGCGCGGACCGCGCAAAAAGGGAGTGCGACCGCGTTGGCTCTTGGACTCTTGAACTCTGTTCTCTGAAGTTGGGACCGCGGACCGCGCAGAAATGTAGCGCGGCCGCGTTTCAGGACGGGCGCGGACCGTGTATAAATGGAGCGCGGCCGCGTGGCAGTACTTTAGGCAAAAACACCATCTCTCTGAATCTCATCTACGCAGACCGCGTAAAAAGGAGCGCGGACCGCGCAGATTGCCCTTGAATGAACCAGTCTCTGAATCTCCTAGCGCGGCCGCGTGGCAAAACAGTGCGGTCCGCGCTAGGTCTTCTTGTTCCCCACTTCCATTGGTCTTTGACACTTGGCAGGTTTCACTCCGTTTAGAGCCGATCTTTGACATTTGTCATCTTGTCGCTTAAACCTGCAATCAAGCGCAACTTGTAAGGATTTTGGGATTATTTTGTGGCAATTCATAACAAAAGCAATACCAAGTAGAGGTATAATCATGTTAAAATCCTAACTTATCAACTCCCCCAAACTTAAACCTTTGCTTGTCCTCAAGCAAACAAAATAAGACCTACCCCAAAAAAAGCAATCCAAGAATTTCCAGCTATCCTAAAGTAACCTCAACAAGCATCAATTGGGACTAACAATTGCCCTCAATACGAATGCATCATTAACACATTTTAGGCTTTTGAAAACTATGGTTCAAGTGTGCCACAAGAGCATCAAGGGTTGACACATTTTATCAAAGAGCTTTTCTCAAATACCTTGGTCATTGTGCAACCCAAACTCAAACATCCTCAACTCTCCCTAAGCGAACCTCACCTTTTAGAGTAGTGACACACAAACCGAGGTTGATGGGATTTTCACTCAATTCTCTCAAAAAGAAGGTCACAAATCCGGCTCTAGGTACCATATGCTTGTCCCTTATGTAAGTATCCTCTAATGTAGGTTCCATTCAACTCAAGATCATATAGGGCTTTTGTGGAGTCATTGTAAAGGCTTTTGGGAAAGGATAGGACATGTTTTTGTTCAAGTGGGTTCAATCTTCCCTTAAGCACTTCTTTTGATTCATTTTGGCACACTTTTCTTGACTCATTTGAGTATTTACTTCTTTTTCAAGGGGTTAGAGAGACACACTGTCACTCTTTCTCATGCAATTCAACACATTTCTCCTTTTTCTGCTTTTTCCACTCCCTTTTTCACCTTTGTTTTCTTTGAATCCCCTTTTTGACTTTATTCACTTTGGTCTTTCTTTTTGTCTTGTCTTTTCTTCCTTTTTCATTGCCTTTCTTTTCTTTTAATTTTGTACCTTTTACCACATTGTTTCCTTTCTTGCCTCTCCCCCCAAACTTAGACATTTTTCATTTACTCAAGGGAAGATGTGGGTGCCAAGAGAGGGTTTCATTAAAAACAGGTATAGGCTTGTAGTTTTGGTTCTTGAAAGAAGGAAGTTTAAGGCTCAAAAGGGTTAACTAGGGAATCATTTCATTGGTAGGCTATGGAGTTGTTCAACTTAGCATTTGGATCAAGGAGAGCCTATAATCACTTCTCAAGTCAAATTTCACCTAGGATTTCGCCTCAACAAACATTCGGGGCAAGTTCTAGACCATCGGCTCGGGACTTGGACTCACAATTCTAATTCTCACCACACACCCTCAAGGATTGCTAAAGACATCGAGTCGATGGCCCACAACGTCCTTAGTTATGATTCAAGCACACAATGGTTCAACAAGACCATATGATGATTGTTTGGTCAACACAAGAGTCTCAAGGCCACGACTTTCACCATCCTAAGCACAACATTATGTCTTTGACCATGGGATCAAAGGCAAATGTGTTAGGCCCAAGTGAAGCTTTGCTTGAGGTACCCTTAACTACGCAAAATCAAAAGAAAAAAAATCAAAAACGGACTCAAACCCTTAAAAAGGTTGTCACGCCATCCATCATTGGGAAGAGCCACCCGGTTCGCACAACACTCTACTCTTGGAAAGAACCGTGGCATTAAGAAAACCAAGGGCTTATTGACAACGCCAAAACCAAAACAAAAGGCTACGAGCCTAAATACCAAGCTAAAAACGAAATTTTTTAACGAAAATAGAAAAACCGAATAAATATGTACAATGGGGAGTAGAATATACAACGGGGATGAATATATACATAAAGTAAAGAAGTAGCCAAAATTAGCAGTTATATACAGGACAACTATCAAATCTAAAAACATAAACTAAAAGTCAAATATATACAATCATCCAAATGTATCAAAAATCAAAACAGTAGGGCGCACCCCCACGAATAAGAGCTGGCATTGTCCCCAATGCCAACTACCAAAATAAGCACAAAAACAGAGAAAGGATATAGAATGGCTCCTCAAGCCTGATCCGTCTGCATGGGCTGATCAGTGGTCCCCTGGTCCTCTGTACTGGCAGGAACCTTAGACTGGTTCCCGGCCTGCTGCTGCTCTGCTGCTGGGACAGGGGCCGGTTCATGGACTGGCTGAACATCTGGTGGAGCAGTGGAGGTACCCTCTTGAACCTGTGCCACCTCTATCACGGGCCACCATTCTCTAAATTTGTGGAACACTATCTCACTCACAAATCTGTCTGCCCAGGCTTCAGGTTTTCTGGTTCGATCAACTCCCCCAACTTGAGGCTCACCTCCCTCACCATATCCTGCACTATCCCCAGATAATGAAGCTTTGGGGAGGTGGAGTATTATTCTTCACTTCTTGCTACGGACTCATCAGACGAATTTGAAATTATGTTGACCGGTCTATTGGAGATGGGTGAAGGTGAAGGAGTGTCATGTAATTGGAATGGGTCAGAGGTGTGAGTGGGGGCTGATTCTGAGGTGATGCTCCGGGAGGGTGCATACTCACTCCCCGAAGAGTGGGAGGCAGCCCTATCAGCAGCCCGTATCAGCTTACGCGTCTTTTTAATTTTTGCCCGGGCCTGGGGAGTGAGTTTAGCAATTCTCTTTCCCTTTCCCCCTCGGGAGGAACCACCTCTCCCGGGTTGTTGTTGTTCTTGACCTCCTCGTTTCTTAATCATGATCTGCAAAAATACACGTCTAACATTGTTAGTTTAAGCACATGCAGTGAATTAGATGAATCACACAGGAGGGGAAAACACAGTTAATATGCATAACACAGAAGCAGAACATAGGGGCGCGGACCACGTAGGTCTGGAGCGCGGACCGCGCAAGGCATATGCCCCCAGTGAAGCTCTCTGAATCCCCCCAACGCGGTCCGCACTGATATGGACCGCGGCCGCGTTGGGCCAGCGCGGACCGCGCAAAAATGTGACGCGGTCGTGCTGGTTAAAGTAGGCACCACAGAAGAAACTACACGGACCGCGCAGAAAAGATGCGCGGCCGCGCTGGGCCATTTAATTGAACTGAGCTAGGGTTTAGCATTTTTGTCCATTTTTCATCAAATCTTTGAGTCCCAGTTGTCCCTACTCAATTACTCATATTGAAGTTCATGCCCAATGTTCAAGATAAACACAAAAAAAACTAAGCTAATCATTAAACCTAAGAAAAAATGAGAAGAAAAAGAAGTTATACTACTGGGAAGCAAGCACAATGATTAAAAATAAAAACTATGAATGAAATTAGCAAGGAATCTTACCAGGGATTATGAAGATTCAACTACTTGAAGCAAAGGTCTCAGTGAATAGTAAAAATTTAAGCCCAGGAAGTCAGAGTGCGTAAAGGGTCAAATGAGGCCTAGGGTCTCTATTTATAGAAAACCTGTGGGACCCATCACCTACCTACCAGCGCGGCCACGCAGAAATGGACGCGAACTGCGCTGGATTTCATTCCTTCACATTGAACTGAGCTGCCCACGCGGACCGCACTGTTTTGTTACGCGGCCGCGTGGGAAACTTCAGAGAGCATGAACATTTGGGCCTTCCCAGCGCGGACCGCACAAAAGTTCTCCGTGGCCGCGCTGGCAACTTCAGAGACTCAACACCTCATTGTACCAGCCTACGCGGACCGCACTGTTTTGTAGCGCGGCCACATTGGCAAACTTTAGAGACCTGGCATTTTTTTGTTGCTTTTGTTCTGCACTGGTTCAACATTATCCCTGTAAAATCTCACAAACCATCAGCTCAAAAATCCTAGTCTATGAAGAAAATCAAAGAAATAGAAAAAGACATGGGTTGCCTCCCAAGAAGCGCCTGATTTAACGTCGCGGCACGACGCATGTTACCATCTCATCATTTCAAATGAAGGAGTGCCACCACGTGGCTGTCATCAATTTTCCCCAAATAATGCTTCACACGATGCCCATTAACCCGAAATACCTCACCATTTTTGTTTTTGAGATCAAGAGCACCAAAAGGAGTCACAAATACCATTTCAAAAGGGCCACTCCACTTAGACTTGAGTTTGCCCGGAAATAACCTCAACTGGGAGTTGAAAAGACGAACCATATCACCAACCTTGAATTCCTTTCCCCGAGCATATTTGTCGTGAAGGTACTTCATCTTGTCCTTGTACAAGAACGAGCTGGAGTAGGCATGAAATCTAAACTCATCAAGCTCATTCAATTGCTCCACTCGGAGATTGGCTGCAACATCCCATTCCAAGTTCAACTTCCTCAATGCCCACATAGCCTTGTGCTCAAGTTCCACCGGAAGATGGCAAGCCTTACCAAACACCAACCGATACGGAGACATACCAGTTGGAATCTTGTAAGCCGTCTGATAAGCCCAAAGAGCATCATCCAATTTCTTCGACCAATCGGTCCTATTAGCACCGTTTTGGACAAAATACTCTTTATCTCCCGATTTGAGACTTCCACTTGTCCGCTAGCTTGTGGATGATAGGGGGTGGTCACTTTGTGATTAACTCCATACTTAGCAAGCAATGAGTCGAAAGTCTTGTTGCAGAAATGGGACCCCCCATCACTAATAATGGCCCGAGGAGTACCAAACCTCGTGAAGATACTCTTTTTCAAGAATGCTACAACACTTCGGGCTTCATTGTTGGGTAAATCCACGGCTTCCACCCACTTTGAGACATAGTCCACCGCCACGAGAATGTAAGTGTTACCACAAGAGCTCATGAACGGACCCATGAAATCGATGCCCCAAACATCAAAAATATCCACCTCGAGAATTGCATTGAGGGGCATCTCATCCTTCTTGGAAATACCGCCGGCTCTTTGACATGCATCACATCTCTTCACCAATTCACTAGCATCCTTGAACAGCGTCGGCCAATAGAATCCGCAACTCAAAATTTTTGAGGCCGTCCTCACCCCCGTGATGGCAACCATAGGGAGAAGAGTGACAAGCTTCCAATATGCTCATTTGTTCACTTTCCAGTACACATCTTCTTGTCACTCCATCCGTGCAAATTCTAAACAATACGGAT
>NC_031991.1:71653508-71782517 GCF_001879085.1 Nicotiana attenuata
AAGGTTGTTTGTTGGTCGTTCATCGTAACATTTTTGGATTGTTTGACACTATTATGGTTGTCGTGTTGTGTATGAAGCGATAGGGGTATGTTGGGCTGTTTGTGATTGTTTTGACTAGTGTGAAGTCATATATATGGGGGAGGTGCTGTCCATTTCATTGTAAAATAGATTGTGGTCGATACATAATAGTTACGACGCTTAAACGATAACGAGAGTGTCATTTCTCTTATTGTAGACTAAGGAGCCGTGAAATTGCATAGCTTGAGGTTGGGAAGAATATACAAGGTATGTTAAGGCTCTTCCTTCATTCTTTTGGCATGATCTATAGTGAAACGAACGTAAACAATACGCTATTTCATAATGAATCTACTCCTAGCAACTAAGGTTGTCCATGTTGTTCTTTCCTTACAAAGTTATTCCAAGAAAGTATGTATGATCCTTGAGTCCTAGTGAAGTTCATATTGATGGTATGATGTCCATAATGTTAATCGATGGTAAAATGACCTTATGTCACTCCAAAAGGTTTAGAACGTGACTCCATGAGTCCAGCATGCATTATATATGTATCTATTTTACTCTACCGAGCCGCGCTATAGTCGGCCGGGTATGGCACCTATTGTGCAACCACTGATCAGTTGGGTTTACCGAGTACGTCGTACGATGGTCGTGTACGTTTTTACCGAGTCCTCTTTGAGGCCGGGTATGATATGATGATGATGATGCCCACAAAGGCGTATGTTTTTAAAAGTTTATGTATATATATGTATTATGCATTTCATGTCAGTAGCCCCCAGAGGCACTCAGATGTTACAGGTTGTATCTCCTCTATCTCTCTTTACATTACTGTTCTTATTTATGCTTTCCTGCCTTACATACTCGGTACTTATTCGTACTGACGTCCCTTTTTCCTGGGGACGCTGCGTTTCATGCCCGCAGGTCCCGATAGACAGGTTGACATTCCTCCTAATAGGCTATCAGCTTAGCGAAGGTGTTGGTGTACTCCACTTGCTCCGGAGTTGCCTATTTGGTCAGTATGCTTTGGATATGTATTGATTGGTATGGCGGGGCCCTGTCCCAACCTTTATGATTTTATGTACTCTTAGAGGCTTGTAGACAGATGTCAGGTGTATGGATACTTGTATGGCCTTGTCGGCCTATGTTTTGAGTTTACAAATGGTCATGTCGGCCTTATAGGCCCGTATGTCACATGTATAAGTTTGTATATCATGTTGGGTCATTATACGTTAAGTATTCCCTTATGTTTTATTCTTGTTATCTCATAAAGGGTTTTCTAGCTCATTTACCCATGATAGTATGATAAGAAAGATATGTTACGTTGGTACTCGGTTGAGTAAGGCACCGGGTGCCCGTCGCGGCCCTTCGGTTTGGGTGTGACAAATACCCAATCTCAATCTCACCCTAGAATGCAACACCCATTAACTACCCACACTAGGGTTGAGCCACAACCCTAGCTAATGGGTTTAGCTAGACATAATTAAAGAAGAAACAGTAGAAATAGATGATGAAATGAACATAATAATTGATTACTACTTAAAATATATGATATTCAAGAGTAAAATTGCCAAAATAGGCTACAAAATACTTCTCACGAGCGCAGCTCTTGTTCAGCAGCTCAAACATAACCTAAAAATGTTAAAAAGATCTATTTATACAGAGCTAGAAAATCTGGACAAAAATGCCCCTGCGGGGTAGGTGCGGACCGCGCAAAAAGGGAGTGCGACCGCGTTGGCTCTTGGACTCTTGAACTCTGTTCTCTGAAGTTGGGACCGCGGACCGCGCAGAAATATAGCGCGGCCGCATTTCAGGACGGGCGCGGACCGCGTATAAATGGAGCGCGGCCGCGTGGCAGTACTTTGGCAAAAACACCATCCCTATGAATCTCATCCACGCGGACCGCGCAGGATGCCCTTGAATGAACCAGTCTCTGAATCTCCTAGTGCGGCCGCGTGGCAAAACAGTGCGGTCCGCGCTAGGTCTTCTTGTTCCCCACTTCAATTGGTCTTTGACACTTGGCAGGTTTCACTCCGTTTTGAGCTGATCTTTGACATTTGTCATCTTGTCGCTCAAACCTGCAATCAAGCGCAACTTGTAAGCATTTTGGGACTATTTTGTGGCAATTCATAACAAAAGCAATAGCAAGTAGGGGTCTCTCCCAAACTTAAACCTTTGCTTGTCCTCAAGCAACAAAATAAGACCCACCCCAAAAGAGCAATCCAAGAATTTCCAGCTATCCTAAAGTAACCTCAACAAGCATCAATTGGGACTAACAATTGCCCTCAATACGAATGCATCATTAACACATTTTAGGCTTTTGAAAACTATGGATCAAGTGTGCCACAAGAGCATCAAGGGTTGACACATTTCATCAAAGAGCTTTTCTCAAATACCTTGGTCATTGTGGAACCCAAACTCAAACATCCTCAACTCTCCCTAAGCGAACCTCACCTTTTACAGTAGCTACACACAAACCGAGGTTGATGGGATTTTCACTCAATGCTCTCAAAAAGAAGGTCACAAGTCCGGCTCTAGGTACCATATGCTTGCCCCTTATGTAAGTATCCACTAATGTAGGTTCCGTTCAACTCAAGATCATATAGGGCTTTTGTGGAGTCATTGTAAAGGCTTTTGGGCAAGGATAGGACATGTTTTTGTTCAAGTGGGTTCAATCTTCCCTTAAGCACTTCTTTTGATTCATTTTGGCACACTTTCTTGACTTATTTGAGTATTCACTTCTTTTTCAAGGGGTTAGAGAGACACACTGTCACTCTTTCTTATGCAATTCAACACATTTCTCCTTTTTCTGCTTTTTCCACTCCCTTTTTCACTTTTGTTTTCTTTGAATCCCCTTTTTGACCTTATTCAATTTGGTTTTTCTTTTTGTCTTGTCTTTTCTTCCTTTTTCATTGCCTTTCTTTTCTTTTGCTTTGTACCTTTTACCACATTGTTTCCTTTCTTGCCTCTCCCCCCAAACTTAGACATTTGTCATTTACTCAAGGGAAGATGTGGGTGCCAAGAGAGGGTCTCATTAAAAACGGGTATAGGCTTGTAGCTTTGGTTCTTGAAAGAAGAAAGTTTAAGGCTCAAAAGGGTTAACTAGGGAATCATTTCATTGGTAGGCTATGGAATTGTTCAACTTAGCATTTGGATCAAGGAGAGCCTATAATCACTTCTCAAGTCAAATTTCACCTAGGATTTCGCCTCAACACACATTCGGGGCAAGTTCTAGACCATCGGCTCGGGACTTGGACTCACAATCCTAATTCTCACCACACACCCTCAAGGATTGCTTAAGATATCGAGTCGAGGGCCCACAACGACCTTAGTTACGATTCAAGCGCACAATGGTTCAACAAGACCACATGATGATTGTTTGGTCAACACAAGAGTCTCAAGGCCACGACTTTCACCATCCTAAGCACAACATTATGTCTTTGACCATGGGATCAAAGGCAAATGTGTTAGGCCCAAGTGAAGCTTTGCCTGAGGTACCCTTAACTACGCAAAATCAAAGAAGGTCAAAACGGACTCAAACCCTTAAGAAGGTTGTCACGCCATCTATCATTGGGAAGAGCCACCCGGTTCGCACAACACTCTACCCCCTGGGAAAGAACCTGTGGCATTAGAAACCAGGGCTTATGACACGCCAAACCAAAACAAAAGGCTACGAGCCTAAATACCAGGCTAAAAACGAAAAATTTTAACGAAAATAGAAAAACCGAATGAATATGTACAATGGGGAGTAGAATATACAACGGGGATGAATATATACATAAAGTAGAGAAGTAGACAAAATTAGCAGTTATATACAGGCCAACTATCAAATCTAAAAACATAAACTAAAAGTCAAATATATACAATCATCCAAATGTATCAAAAATCAAAACAGTAGCGCGCACCCCCACGAATAAGAGCTGGCATTGTCCCCAATGCCAACTACCAAAATAAGCATAAAAACAGAGAAAGGATATAGAGTGGCTCCTCAAGCCTGATCCGTCTGCATGGGCTGATCAGTGGTCCCCTGGTCCTCTGTACTGGCAGGAACCTTAGACTGGTTCCCGGCCTGCTGCTGCTCTGCTGCTGGGACAGGGGCTGGGTCATGGACCGGCTGAACATCTGGTGGAATAGTGGAGGTACCCTCCTGAACCTGTGCCACCTCTATCACAACACCCTCAGTGCTAGGAAGCTTCCTCTTCTTCCTTGGGTGCCTAGGCTCCTCCTCCTACTGTGGCTGTGCTGCTGCTGGATCTAGAGCTGGATCCCCCAATAGCAAGTCTAATGGCATCTGGTCTGCCAAAAGCTTGTCCACATCTGCTCGCAGCTTCTTTACCGACTCCCGAGACGCCCTCGACTTTCTCATTTTCTTATGTTCCTTTGCAAGCTCCTTCAAAGCCTTGCCGTGTGAGGCTACCGCCGTAGTCAAGGTGGCCTGGGTCTCCAAAATCTTCTCCTGGTTGGCCAGGAGCTTCTTCAATGTCTCCTCAATGGAAGGAGGAATCTGAGCAATGGCTGGTGTTGAATGTAACTCAACTGTAGTAGCCAATATGGACAACTTGGATGTCGCTGCTGACATCCAGTTGTTTAGACTGGCTAAAGACTGTCTGAGCTGGTGGGCAGTGAACCGATGAGTCTTTGAAACAGGAACTGCCGGGTCAGTTGAAGTAGAAGGACCTGGGGGTAAGGGCACATTGGTGGAAGTGGTCGGGATGGAGGATGGTCCAATAGAAGGCTCTACCATAACTGGCTCCTCAGACTGGCCAGTTGGGGCAGAGGTGGGTGGCTGGTACTTTTTGGATTTTGGGTTGTCTGAACCCAACTGGCTATACCATGAATAGGGGGCCACCGGCTTTGTCTTGACATCAAAACATTTTTTCTTCACCTCCAAATCCCTAAAGTACATGGACAGAGTGTTCGGGAAGGGGTAGTTTGTGTTGGTCTCCTGTCCGACTGCAGAGATCACCCTCGAGATGATGTTTCCCACATTGAGAGGAATCCTGGCCATGATAGATGCCACAAGAACAGCCCGGGCAAGAGGAATTGAGTGATCAAGTCTACTACAAACGAATGTCAACCAACCCTTTGCTTCAAAATTGAATGTGTTCCGTAGAATCTTCTCCCCCGCCTTCAACCATTTTGGAACAGTGCCCGGGGCTGCCAAGTACTCGGCCAACCAGGGACGCACCTCCTCACCCATTGCTAGCTTCGCTAAGTATTCTGTTTCATCCTCCTCTTTGAACCCCAAATATTCATTCAAAGACTTCCCATCAAAAACCACCATTTTATCGCGCACCTTCGTCGCCTTTGTGTCCTTAACCACATGAGAAACATTGCAATAGAACTCTTTTACCATATGCTTATTGGCATCAATACATCTCTCCTTGGAGAAGCCCCAGCCATCTCTAGTACGGAATTGCTCTTGCACCTTTGGGTAGAGAGGTAGAAGATCAGTGTCAATGAATTGTCTCTCCGGGATCAATTTCCTCACGGGCCACCACTCTCTAAATTTGTGGAACGCTATCTCACTCACAAATCTGTCTGCCCAGGCTTCAGGTTTTCTGGTTCGATCAACTCTCCCGACTTGAGGCTCTCCTCCCTCACCATACCCTGCACTCTCCCCAGATAATGAAGCTGTGGGGGAGGTGGAGTATTGTTCTTCACTTCTTGCTACGGACTCATCAGACGAATCCGAAATTACGTTGACCGGTCTCTTGGAGGTGGGTGAAGGTGAAGGAGTGTCATGTAATTGGAATGGGTCAAAGGTGTGAGTGGGGGCTGATTCTGAGGTGATGCTCCGGGAGGGTGCATACTCACTCCCCGAAGAGTGGGAGACAGCCCTATCAGCAGCCCGTATCAACTTACGGGTCTTTTTAATGTTTGCCCGGGCCTGGGGAGAGAGTTTAGCAATTCTCTTTCCCTTTCCCCCTCGGGAGGAACCACCTCTCCTGGGTTGTTGTTGTTCTTTACCTCCTCGTTTCTTAACCATGATCTGCAAAAAATACACGTCTAACATTTTTAGTTTAAGCACATGCAGTGAATTAGATGAATCACACAGGAGGGGAAAACACAGTTAATTTGCATAACACAGAAGCAGAACACAGGGGCGCGGACCGCGTAGGTCTGGAGCGCGGACCACGCAGGGCATATGCCCCTGGTGAACCTCTCTGAATCCCCCCAACGCGGTCCGCACTGATATGGACGGAGGCCGCGTTGGGCCAGCGCGGACCGCGCAAAAATGTGACGCGGCCGCGCTGGCTAAAGTAGGAACCACAGAAGAATCCACGCGGACCGCGCAGAAAAGATGCGCGGCCGCGCTGGACCATTTAATTGAACTGAGCTAGGGTTTAGCATTTTGGTCCATTTTTCATCAAATCTTTGGGTCCTAGTTGTCCCTACTCAATTACTCATATTGAAGTTCATGCCCAATGTTCAAGATAAACACAAAAAACTAAGCTAATCATTAAACCTAAGAAAAATGAGAAGAAAATAAGAAGTTATACTACTGGGAAGCAAGCACAATAATTAGAAATTAAAACTATGAATGAAATTAGCAAGGAATGTTACCAGGGATTATGAAGATTCAACTACTTAAAGCAAAGGTCTCAGTGAATAGTAAAAATTTAAGCTCAGGAAGTCAGAGTGCGTAAAGGGTAAAATGAGGCCTAGGGTCTCTATTTATAGAAAACCTATGGGACCCATCACCTACCTACCAGCGTGGCCGCGCAGAAATGGACGCAGACCGCGCTAGATTTCATTCCTTCACCTTGAACTGAGCTGTCCACGCGGACCGCACTGTTTTGTTACGCGGCCGCGTGGGAAACTTCAAAGAGCACGAACATTTGGGCCTTCCCAGCGCGGACCGCACAAAAGTGCTACGCGGCCGCTGGCAACTTCAGAGACTCAACACCTCATTGTACCAGCCTACGCGGACCGTACTGTTTTGTAGCGCGGTCGCGTTGGCAAACTTCAGAGACCTGACATTTTTTTTTGTTGGTTTTGTTCTGCACTGGTTCAACATTATCCCTGCAACATCTCACAAACTATTAGCTCAAAAATCCTAGGCTATGAAGAAAATCAAATAAATAGAAAAAGACATGGGTTGCCTCCCAAGAAGTGCCTGATTTAATGTCGCGGCACGACGCATGTTACCATCTCATCATTTCAAATAAAGGAGTGCCACCACGTGGCTGTCATCAATCTTCCCCAAGTAATGCTTCACGCGATGCCCATTAACCCGGAATACCTCACCATTTTTGTTTTTGAGATCAAGAGCACCAAAAGGAGTCACAAATACCACTTCAAAAGGGCCACTCCACTTAGACTTGAGTTTGCCCGGAAATAACCTCAACCGAGAGTTAAAAAGAATAACCATATCACCAACCTTGAATTCCTTTCCCCGAGCATATTTGTCGTGAAGGTACTTCATCTTGTCCTTGTACAAGGACGAGCTGGAGTAGGCATGAAATCTAAATTCATCAAGCTCATTCAATTGCTCCACACGGAGATTGGCTGCAACATCCTATTCCAAGTTCAACTTCCTCAATGCCTACATAGGCTTGTGCTCAAGTTCCACCGGAAGATGGCAAGCTTTACCAAACACCAACCGATACGGAGACATACCAATTGGAGTCTTGTAAGCCGTAAGATAAGCCCAAAGAGCATCATCCAATTTTTTTGACCAATTGGTCCTATTAGCATTCACCGTTTTGGACAAAATACTCTTTATCTCCCGATTTGAGACTTCCACTTGTCCGCTAGCTTGTGGATGATAGGGGGTGGTCACTTTTTGGTTAACTCCATACTTAGCAAGCAATGAGTCGAAAGCCTTGTTGCATAAATGGGACCCCCCATCACTAATAATGGCCCGAGGAGTACCAAATCTCGTGAAGATACTCTTTTTCAAGAATGCTACAACACTTCGGGCTTCATTGTTGGGTAGAGCCACGGCTTCCGCCCACTTTGAGACATAGTCCACCGCCACGAGAATGTAAGTGTTACCACAAGAGCTCACGAACGGACCCATGAAATCGATGCCCCAAACATCAAAAATATCCACCTCGAGAATTGTATTGAGGGGCATCTCATCCTTCTTGGAAATACCGCCGGCTCTTTGACATGCATCACATCTCTTCACCAATTCACTAGCATCCTTGAACAGCGTCGGCCAATAGAATCCGCAACTCAAAATTTTTGAGGCCGTCCTCACCCCCCCCCCCCCCCCCCCCGTGATGGCCACCATAGGGAGAAGAGTGACAAGCCTCCAATATGCTCATTTGTTCACTTTCCGGTACACATCTTCTTATCACTCCATCCGTGCAAATTCTAAACAAATACGGATCATCCCAATAGAAATCCAAGCTATCCCGCTTGAGTTTCTTCCTTTGGTTGGAAGAGAGCTCACACTGGACATTACCAGTCACAATGAAGTTGGCGATGTCCGCGAACCATGGAATTTCACACATAGAAACGGAAAGAAGCTGCTCGTCAGGGAACCTATCATTAATCTCAATACCATCACTTGGTCTCCCATCTTCCTCTAATCGGGACAAATGGTCTGCAACTTGATTCTCGCTTCCCTTTCTATCCACAATCTCTAAATCAAATTCCTGAAGGAGTAGCACCCATCTCATCAATCTTGCTTTCGAATCCTTCTTAGTCATCAAATACCGGAGGGCTGCATGGTCCGTGTGTATGATCACCTTTGCTCCCATAAGGTAAGGTCGAAATTTCTCCATCGCGAACACAATAGCCAATAGCTCCTTTTCTGTCACTGTGTAGTTTCTCTGGGCCTCATTCATAGTCTTGCTAGCATAATACACAGGATGGAACATTTTGTTGATCCTTTGGCCTAGCACCGCCCCAACCGCTACATCACTCGCATCGCACATAAGTTCAAAAGGCAAATCCCAATTAGGTGCGGTGATTATAGGAGTTGTTGTCAACTTGTGTTTCAATAGCTCAAAAGACTCCATGCACTTCTCATCAAAAATAAACTTGACATCCTTCTCTAACAACTTGCAAAGCGGGTTCACAATTTTTGAAAAATATTTAATGAATCGCCGGTAGAACCCGGTATGACCAAGAAAACTCCTCACCCCTTTGACAGAAGTAGGGGGAGGGAGCCTTGAGATAACCTCTATTTTTGCCTTATCAACTTCAATTCCTTGCCTTGAGATTTTATGACCCAATACAATTCCCTCTTGCACCATAAAGTGACATTTCTCCCAGTTGAGCACAAGGTTGGTTTCTTCACATCTTGCCAAAACCCTATCCAAGTTCACCAAACATTCTTCAAATGAATCTCCCACCACGCTGAAGTCGTCCATGAATACCTCCAAGATATCCTCCACCATGTCGGTGAAAATTGCCATCATATATCTTTGGAAGGTCGCTGGGGCATTACATAGTCCGAATGGCATTCTCGAGAAAGCGAACGTGCCATAAGGACATGTAAATGTTGTCTTCTCCTGATCTTCCGGGGCAATGAGAATTTGATTATACCCCGAGTAGCCATCTAGAAAACAATAAAAGGCCCGGCCCGCAAGACGATCGAGCATTTGGTCCAAGAATGGTAGTGGGAAATGATCTTTTCTTGTCACCTTATTCAGCTTTCTATAGTCCATACACACTCTCCAACCCGTAACTGTCCGAGTAGGAATCAACTCATTGTTGGCATTGGTCACTACCGTCATTCCACCCTTCTTTGGCACACATTGGACCGGAGAGGTCCATGAACTATCCGAGATCGGGTAAACCACACCGGCGTCAAGCCACTTGATAACCTCTTTCTTTACTACTTCTTGCATCACCTCGTTGAGTCTCCTTTGATGTTCAAGAGATGGTCGTACATCCTCCTCCAAGATGATCTTATGCATGCAAAATGCGGGGCTTATTCCCCTGATGTCCGCCAAAGTCCATCCTATTGCCCTTTTTCGCTTTTGAAGCACCTCCACAGTGGCCTCAACCTGCAAGTTAGTAAGGCAAGAAGAAAGAATAACTGGAAGAGTAGAATTAGAGCCCAATAATTCATACCTGAGGTGTGGAGGAAGTGGTTTCAACTCCAACACCGGTGGCTCCTCAATTGATGGCTTGGTTGGCGGAGTTTTGCGATTCTCAAGATCCAAAGATAGCTTCCTAGGCTCATATGAATATGAACCCATTCCATGCAATGCATTCACGCACTCCACTCTCCCGGCATCATCATTGACATCCATGTTAAGAAGCACGGCTTCAAGAGGATCTTCAACATTAATCAAGGCACTTGTGTCATCCACTATCACCGCCGTGTCAATGTCCACAAATGAACACACCTCCGTGCTATTGGGCTGTCTCATTGATTTGCACACATGAAATACCACCTTCTCATAACCCACACGGAATGTTAACTCCCCTGCTTCCACATCAACCAATGCCTTCCCCGTAGCTAGGAAAGGTCTTCTAAGAATAATAGGCACTTCGAAATCCACTTCAAAATCCAATATGACAAATTCGGCCGGCAATATGAATTTGTCCACCCAGACAAGCACATCGTCGATTATACCTAAAGGCCTCTTCATTGACCGGTCCGCCATTTGAAGTCTCATTGAGGTTGTCCTAGGTTGCCCAATTTCCAAAGTCTTGAAGACTGAGTACGGCATCAGATTAATGCTAGCCCCCAAGTCACATAGGGCCTTAGAAAACTCCGCACTCCCGATAGTGCAAGGAATAGTGAAAGCTCCAGGGTCTTCTAGTTTCGGGGCCATAGAATGCACAATCGCACTAACTTGGTGCGTCATCTTTATTATTTCACACTCCATAGAACGCTTCTTGGTGACTAAATCCTTCATAAATTTTGCGTACCCAGGCATTTGTTCAAATGCCTCCACTAAAGGAACATTGATTGTGAGGCTCTTCATCATGTCTATGAATTTCTTGAACTGATTGTCATTCTTTTGCTTTACTAACCGCTGAGGATATGGTGGAGGTGGTCTAGGCAAGGGTGTCTTGGCCTTGGGAACCGCCGGCTAGGGTATATCAATAATGTGTTCCCTAGACGGGTTCACGGCATCTTGAGTATCTACCCTGGCCTCATCATCAATATCAATCCGCACATCATTTGTCACTATTGGTTCAACCACATTATCAACATTCAAAGGTACATCATCATCATGCAACTCAACTTCATCATTCACAACCTGATTCTCATCCGGGGCATGCACATCACCGCCTCTTCCACTCCTAGTTGTAACTGCCATCACATGATTGTTACCCCCCTTCGGGTTCACTACCGTGTCACTTGGTAGCGCACCTTTAGGTTGGGTATTTAAAGCTTGAGAAATTGGTCCTATTTGCACCTCTAGGTTCCGGATAGATGTGTTATATGAAGCCAATTGTGCGTCGGAATCTTGGTTCTTTTTCATCATCTGCTCGAACATCATCTTTATCCGTCCCATATCACTTCCGATAGAACTAGGCCCTTGTGACTGAAAGGGGGGTGGATTGTTTGGTTGTTGGAACATGGGGGGCCTTTGAAAACCTTGCCCCCTACCACCATTATTCTACCCTCCTTGATTGCTATTGTTGTTGCTCCAATTGTTGTTGTTCCCGTTCCAGTTGCCTTGGTTATTACCTTGATTACCCCAATTGTTGTTCTGATTGTTATTGTTCCAATTGTTACCACCTTGTTGTTGATTATTGTTATTCCAATTGCAGCCTCCTTGTTGGTTGCCCCAATTGCCTTGGGGGCGCCATTGTTGATTTCCTTGATTTCCTCTATTTCCTTGGTAGTTATTGACATATTGGCATTCCTCACTTTGATCATCATAACACTCGTTCGAATAACCACCACCATTATTGTTGTTGTCAAACTGCTCACCATTACCTTGAGGTTGTTGTTGCCCTCTTTGCCTCCTTTTTAGCATAGAAACATTCTCCATTGCATTGACTTGGCGCAGATTTTGTACTTGTTGCAATTGTGCCTTCGCCAACTGATTCATTGTTGTTGTAAGTTCAGCAATAGCTTGGCCATGGTCATTCAACTCCTTGTGCAAATGGATGACCGTGGGGTCACCTTGGGGTACATCCGCTCGGCTTTGCCATGCTGAAGAGGTGTCGGCCATTTCATCAAGTACGTCAAATGCCTCTTGGTAAGAAAGTTTCATAAATTTCCCACCGGCCAATTGGTTCACAATGCACTGATTCGTGGTGTTGATGCCCCTATAGAAAGTCTGCTGGATCATCGTCTCAGTCATGTCGTTGTTAGGGCACTCCTTCACCATTGTTCTATATCGCTCCCAGATCTCGTGCAATGGTTCCGTTGGCATTTGCTTGAAAGCTAGAATCTCGTCCAGAAGAGCCGCCATATGACTTGGAGAAAAGAACATGGCAATAAATTTGTCCGCTAATTCATCCCATGTGGTGATAGAATGATTTGGTAACCTTTCTAACCAGTCCAGCGCTTTGCCCCGAAGAGAAAACGGGAAAAGCCTCAATCGCAACGCATCCTCTGACACGTTTGTTTGTTTGCTGCCCCAGCAAGTATCTACGAACCCCTTCAAGTGCTTGTATGCATTTTGGTCGGAGGCGCCCGTAAAATATCCCCTTTGCTCGAGCAAGGTCAACATGACATTTGTGATTTGAAAGTTCCCCGCCCGAATTCGGGGAGGAACGATGGCACTCGCGTACCCTTGATTAGGAAGAACTCTTGGGACTGCTTTTGGCGGTGGCGGAGGAGGGTCTTGCGTTGGCCGGACGGCCTCTACGTGGAACTTGAGGTGGTATAACCTCTTCGGGCTCAAGATCCTCTACCTCCTCCCCCACGTTCACGTTGCCAAGAGGGTCGTTTGCATTGAGAGCCATAGTACCTGAATGATTGACACAAATAGAATTAGGAAACAAGAAGGAAAGAGAAGCAAAACACAAAACTAACTAACCGATAGTCAACACCGTAAGCTCCCCGGCAACGGCGCCAAAAAGTTGATCACGGCCGTCTCAACACTATACAATGGCAGAAAGAGTGGGTAGCAATTAACTAATACCTGAATAATGGATCGGGGTCGAATTTCCACAGGGAGCTTGGAATGGAGTTGTATTGCCTGTTTAGTTTAGAATTGCGTTTGTACTTCTAATTGCACTCCTAACATTTTTGGGGGTTTTTATATTTAAAACTACTATTGTAATCTAAGGATTAAAGCTAAATCATGCTAAGGAAATATTGCTAAGTTGTGCTTAATATAGGAAAAAGGCACTAGGGTTGTGACACTACCTAGGTGGCTAGCTAACGGGTAGAAGCTACTAAGGGGAGATTGATAAATCTGGGTTTAGTGCTATAGCCGTTGCACAATTGCACTCATTCTCACACCTCTCGGTAGAGAGAACGATTTTTCCCAATTGACTCTCTCGAGACCAATTAGGTAGGCCAATTAGACCGGGCAACTAGGGCTCAAGTAGGGTAGTTACTCTTTCGAGGTTTAACCCGTTAATTGGGACTACCATTCTCATGGGTCCATCCCAATTCCTTGTTGGGTTAACTTTTAGGGTCATATGACTCTCTCTCTCAAGAAGAGTTAGACCCACTAAGCTTGAATTCATGTTTGCAACCACAAATTCTAGATTGAAACACAAAATCAACCCAAATAACAAATACCCAATCTCAATCTCACCCTAGAATGCAACGCCCATTAACTACCCACACTAGGGTTGAGCCACAACCCTAGCTAATGGGTTTAGCTAGACATAATTAAAGAAGAAACAGTAGAAATAGATGATGAAATGAACACAATAATTGATTACTACTTAAAATCTATGATATTCAAGAGTAAAATTGCCAAAATAGGCTACAAAATACTTCTCACGAGCGCAACTCTTGTTCAGCAGCTCAAACATAACCTAAAAATGTTAAAAAGATCTATTTATACCGAGCTAGAAAATCTGGACAAAAATGCCCCTGCGGAGTAGGCGCGGACCGCGCAAAAAGGGAGTGCGACCGCGTTGGCTCTTGGACTCTTGAACTCTGTTCTCTGAAGTTGGGACCGCGGACCGCGCAGAAATGTAGCGCGGCCGCGTTTTAGGATGGGCGCGAACCGCGTATAAATGGAGCGCGGCCGCGTGGCAGTACTTTGGCAAAAACACCATCCCTCTGAATCTCATCCACGCGGACCGCGTAAAAAGGAGCGCGGACCGCGCAGGATGCCCTTGAATGAACCAGTCTCTGAATCTCCCAGCGCGGCCGCGTGGCAAAACAGTGCGGTCCGCGCTAGGTCTTCTTGTTCCCCACTTCAATTGGTCTTTGACACTTGGCAGGTTTCACTCCGTTTTGAGCTGATCTTTGACATTTGTCATCTTGTCGCTCAAACCTGCAATCAAGTGCAACTTGTAAGCATTTTGGGATTATTTTGTGGCAATTCATATCAAAAGCAATAGCAAGTAGGGGTATAATCATGTTAAAATCCTAACTTATCAGTCCTTTGATTGTTGAAGATATGGTTGAACCAAATGTGAACAATGAGGTGAGGATAGATATTGATGAGGCCGAGGTGGACACTCAAGAGGCCGTGAACCCGTCTAGGGAGCACATAATTGACATGCCGAAGCCGGTGGTGCCAAAATCCAAGGCACCTTTGCCTAGACCACCTCCACCTTATCCTCAGCGGTTAGCAAAGCAAAAGAGTGACAATCAATTCAAAAAATTCATAGATATGATGAAAAGCCTTACAATCAATGTGCCTTTGGTGGAGGCACTTGAACAAATGTCGGGCTATGCGAAGTTCATGAAGGATTTGGTCACAAAGAAGCGTTCCATGGATTGTGAAACAATAAAGATGACTCACCAAGTCAGTGCGATAGTGCATTCTATGGCCCCGAAGCTTGAGGACCCTGGAGCTTTTACTATCTCTTGCACTATCGGTAGTGCGGAGTTTTCTAAGGCCCTTTGTGACTTGGGGGCTAGCATTAATTTGATGCCTTATTCAGTCTTCAAGACTTCGGGAATTGGGAAACCTAGGCCCACCTCAATGAGACTTCAAATGGTGGACCGATCGATGAAGCGGACTTTGGGTATAATTGATGACGTACTTGTCCGGGTGGACAAATTCATATTGCCGGCCGACTTTGTCATATTGGATTGTGAAGTGGACTTTGAAGTGCCGATTATTCTTGGAAGATCTTTCCTAGCTACGGGGAAGGTCTTGGTTGATGTTGAAGTGGGTGAATTGACATTCCGAGTGGGAGATGAGAAGGTGGTATTCCATGTTTGCAAATCAATGAGACAACCCAATAGCACGGAGGTGTGTTCACTTGTGGACATTGTCACATTTGCGATAGTGGATGACACAAGTTCCATGATAAATGTTGAAGATCCTCTTAAGGACGTGCTTCTTAACATGGATGTCGATGATGATGCTAGTAGAGTGGAGTGCGTGAATGCATTGCATGGTATGGGTTCATATTCATATGAGCCTAGGAAGTTATCTTTGGATCTTGAAAACCGCAAAACTCCACCAACTAAGCCATCCATTGAGGAGCCACCGGTGTTGGAGTTGAAGCCACTTCCTCCACACCTCAGGTATGAATTTTTAGGCTCTAATTCAACTCTTCCAGTTATTCTTTCTTCTTGCCTTACTAACTTGCAGGTTGAGGCCACTTTGGGGGTGCTTCAAAGGCGAAAAAGGGCAATAGGATGGACTCTGGCGGACATTAGGGGAATAAGCCCCGCATTTTGCATGCATAAGATCATCTTGGAGGAGGATGCAAGGCCTTCCCTTGAACATCAAAGAAGACTAAATGAGGCGATGCAAGAAGTGGTAAAGAAAGAGGTTATCAAGTGGCTTGACACCGGTGTGGTTTATCCAAGCTCCGATAGCTCGTGGACTTCTCCGGTCCAATGTGTGCCAAAGAAAGGAGGGATGACGGTGGTGACCAATGACAACAATGAGCTTATTCCCACTCGAACCATTACCGGGTGGAGAGTTTGTATGGACTACCGGAAACTCAACAAGGTGACCCGCAAGGATCATTTCCCCTTGCCATTTCTCGATCAAATGCTTGATCGCCTTGCGGGGCGAGCTTTCTATTGTTTTTTGGATGGGTACTCGGGCTACAATCAAATCTTAATTGCCCCGGAGGACCAAGAGAAGACTACTTTTACATGCCCCTATGGTACATTTGCTTTCTCCCGGATGCCATTCGGGTTGTGCAATGCTCCGACGACCTTCCAACGTTGCATGATGGCTATTTTCACCGATATGGTGGAGGACATATTGGAGGTCTTTATGGATGACTTTAGTGTGGTTGGTGACTCTTTTGAAGAATGCTTGGTAAATTTGGATAGAGTCTTGGCTCGTTGTGAAGAAACTAACCTAGTTCTGAATTGGGAAAAATGCCATTTTATGGTTGAAGAAGGTATATGTTGGGCCACAAGATTTCAAAACATGGGATTGAGGTAGATAAGGCAAAAATTGAGGTGATTTCAAGACTTCCTCCCCATACTTCTGTCAAAGGGGTGAGGAGTTTTCTTGGGCATGCCGGGTTCTACCGGCGGTTTATCAAAGATTTCTCGAAGGTTGTGAATCCACTTTGCAAATTGCTAGAGAAGGATGCCAAGTTTGTTTTTGATGAAAAATGCATGGAGGCCTTTGAACTCTTAAAGCACAAGTTGACCACTACCCCTATCATAACCGCACCTAATTGGAGTTTGCCCTTTGAACTAATGTGTGATGCTAGTGATGTTGCAGTGGGGGCGGTGTTGGGTCAACGGGTTAACAAAATGTTCCATCCCGTGTATTATGCAAGTAAGACTATGAATGAAGCTCAACGGAATTACACGGTGACGGAGAAGGAGTTATTGGCCATTGTATTTGCCATGGAGAAATTTCGGCCCTATCTTATGGGGGCCAAGGTGATTGTGCACACGGACCATGCCGCCCTTAGGTATTTGATGACCAAGAAGGATTCCAAAGCAAGGTTGATGAGATGGGTGTTACTTCTTCAAGAATTTGACTTAGAAATAGTGGACCGGAAGGGAAGTGAGAACCAAGTTGCGGACCATTTGTCCCGGTTAGAGGAAGAAGGGAGGCCATGTGAGATAAATGATGCATTCCCCGACGAGCAACTTCTTTCTGTGTCAATGTGTGACATGCCATGGTTCGCGGACATCGCCAACTTCATTGTGACCGGAATTGTCCCGTGTGAGCTCTCTTCCAACCAAAAGAAGAAACTCAAACGGGATAGTTTGGATTTTTATTGGGATGATCCGTACTTGTTTAAAATTTGCATGGATGGTATGATTAGAAGATGTGTCCCGGAAGGTGAACAATCGAGCATATTGGAGGCTTGTCACTCCTCCCCCTATGGTGGCCATCATGGAGGGGTGAGGACGGCTTCAAAGGTCTTGAGTTGCGGTTTCTATTGGCCAACCTTGTTTAAAGATGCTAGTGACTTGGTAAAGAGATGTGATGCATGCCAAAGGGCCGGCGAAATTTCAAAAAGGGATGAGATGCCGCTCAATACGATTCCCGAGGTGGATATTTTTGATGTTTGGGGCATCGATTTCATGGGTCCTTTCGTGAGCTCTTGTGGGAACACTTATATTCTCGTGGCGGTGGACTATGTCTCAAAGTGGGTGGAAGCCGTGGCTTTACCCAACAATGAAGCCCGAAGTGTTGTGGCATTCTTGAAAAAGAGTATCTTCACAAGGTTTGGTACCCCTCGTGCTATCATTAGTGATGGGGGGTCTCACTTTTGCAACAAGGCTTTCGACTCATTGCTTGTTAAGTATGGAGTAAATCACAAAGTGACCACCCCCTATCATCCTCAAGCTAGTGGTCAAGTGGAAGTGTCCAACCGAGAAATAAAGAGTATCTTGTCCAAGATGGTAAATGCTAATAGGACCAATTGGTCGAAAAAGTTGGATGACACTTTATGGGCTTACCGGACGGCTTACAAGACCCCAATTGGTATGTCCCCGTACCGGTTTGGTGTTTGGGAAAGCTTGCCATCTTCCGGTGGAATTGGAGCACAAAGCTATGTGGACCTTGAGTAAGTTGAACTTGGAATGGGATGTTGCGGCGAATCTGCATGTTGAGAAACTTAATGAGCTTGATGAGTTTAGATTTCATGCCTACTCCAGCTCGTCCTTGTATAAGGACAAGATGAAGTATCTTCATGACAAATATGCTCGGGGAAAGGAATTCAAGGTTGGTGATATGGTTCTTCTTTTCAACTCCTGGTTGAGGTTATTTCCGGGAAAGCTTAAGTCAAAGTGGAGTGGGCCATTTGAAGTTGTATGTGTTACACCGTTTGGTCCTCTTGATCTAAAGAACAAGAATGGTGAAGTTTTCCGGATCAATGGGCATCGTGTCAAGCATTATTTGGGGAAGTTTGATGACAGCCACGTGGTGGCACTCATTCATTTGAAGTGATGTGATGTTAACATGCATCGTGCCGCGACGTTAAATCAGGCGCTTCTTGGGAGGCAACCCATGTCTTTTTCTTTATCTTTGACTTTCTTTGTAGCTTAGGATTTTTGAGCTAATTGGTATTGAGATGTTGCAGGGATTGTGTTGAAGAAATGCAAAATAAAGGAAAAACACTGGTAGTCTCTGAAGTTGCCAGTGCGGACCGCGGTGCACTTTTGTGCGGTTCGCGCTGACATGTTCAAAATGCATGCTCTCTGAAGTTTTCCACCGCGGCCACGGTCAAATTTGTGCGGTCCGCGGTGGACCTTCGCGTCCGCGGTACACTTTAACGCGGTCGCACGAGGTTGCCTTCTGAAACTTCGGATTTTGAAACCCAGCGCGGTCCGCGGTCCGCGGTCGCTTTTGTGCGGCCGCGCTGGTAGGTGAGTGTGGGGCCCCTAGTTCTTCTATAAATAGGGCCCAAGGGTTTCATTTTACCCTTTTCGCACTTTGACCACCCAGAGCTATAGTATACTGTTCATCTTCTTTTGAGACCTTTTTTTCTGACTTGCTTGGACAAATTGCACTCATTCTTCACAGACTTGGTAACATTTCATGCATTTGTAATTAATTAATTTCTTATTTTCATATTTTTTATCTCTTGCCCAGTAGTTTAGCTTCTTCATTTTCTTTAACTGTTAGTTTAGGTTAGTCTAAAACTAGGGTAATGCATTGAATAGGCTTAATCAATGGGTGAACTGAGTAGGGACAAAGTCGGTGTAAAAACTTGAACAAGAATGGAAAAATATGCACCCCTAACTTAGTACCAGTAAACACTAGCTCAACGCGGTCCGCGGTCACTTTTGCGCGACCGCGCTGCCCTAACGCGGTCCGCATTACAATTTTGGGCGGACCGCGGTGCTTTTGTGATTGAAAGGTAATAGTCCCCAGCGCGGCCGCATTTATGTTTGTGTGGTCCGCGCTGGCCCACCGCGGCCGCGCTGCATTTTTTTGCGGACCGCGGTAGGAGATTCAGAGAGTGTGAATTAGGGTCCTTTTCCCAGCGCGTACCGCGGTCAAGTTTGTGCGGTCTGCGGTGCCTCTAACGCGGCCGCACTCCATGTTTGTGCGGTCCGCCGTGCTAGGTTCTGCAATCTTTTCTGCTATTGTATACTGATATTATCTCTGCAATCTAATTGATTCATCTGTTTCACTGCATGTGCTTAAACTAACAATGTTAGATGCTTATCTTTGCAGATAATGGTAAAACAAAGAGGCGCCAAACAATCACAACAACCCGGGAGAGGTGGTTCCTCCCGAGGGGGTAAGAGAAAGCGAATTGCAAAACTCACTCCCCAGGCTCGGGAGAACATCAAAAAGACCCGGAAATTGATAAGAGTCGCTGACAAGGCTGCTTCACATTCATCGGGGAGTGAGTATGTGCCCTCAAAAGATATCTCCTCCGATTCAGTCCCAACGCATATAACTGACCCCCTCCACCTAGCTGACACCGCTTCACCATCACCCACCTCCAAAAGACCAGTGACCGTAGTCTTGGATTCTTCTGACGAGTCCGCAGCCGGTAGTGAGCAATACTCCACCTCCCCCACAGCTTCATTATCTGGGGAGAGTGCAGGAAATGATGAGGGAGGTGAATCTCAGATTGGGGGTATTGAGAGAACTAGGAAACCGGAAGTCTGGGAGGATCGATTTGTCGGTCAAGTGGCATTTCACAAGTTTAGGGAATGGTGGCCGTTGAGGAAGTTGATACCGAAGAGGACTTTTATTGACACTGACCTTTTACCCCACAACCCGAACGTGCAGAGAGAGTTCAGAACAAGATGGGGCTGGGAGTTCTTCATGGAGAGGTGCATCGATGCTAACGAGCACATGGTCAGGGAGTTCTTACTCCAATGTAGCTCACATAGTCAAGGATACCAAGGTGACCAAAGTTAGAAACAAAACAGTGTTGTTTGATGGGTGATCGTTAAATGAGTATTTGGGGTTCCGTGATGAAGATGAGTCCCTTTATTTGGCGAAGTTGGCAATGGGAGAGGAAGTCCGCCCGTGGTTGGCCCAGTACTTGGCGATCCCAGGTACTGCGCCAGAGTGGTTGCAGGCAGGGAAAAAAATATTCAGGAAGACATTCAGCTTTGAGGCTCGAGGGTGGTTGACATTTGTATGCAGTCGGCTTGACCCTTCTACTCATGACAAGACAATTCCACTCACTCGAGCAGTTCTGGTTGCATCTATTATGGCTGGGTACCCTATCAGCGTGGGCAATGTGATGTCCCGTGTGATTTCTGCGGTGGGGCAAGAGCATGACAGGAATTATCCTTTTCCCAAGACCCTATCAATGTATTTCCGGGATCTGGAGGTGGAGAAGAGGAGATATGATGTCAAGACCAAGCCTGTGGCTCCTTACTCTTGGTACAGTATGCAGGGTCCGGACAACCCTAAATCCAAGAACTACAAGCCACCTTCCTCTGCCTCAACTGGCCAGTCTGAGGAGCTAGTTGCGGTAGAGCCTTCTACCGAGCCTTCTGCCATACCTGCTGCCACTACAGTTGAGGACTTGCCTCCAGGACCTTCTTCTTCTGCCGGTCCCAGTACTTTAGCTGGCCCGAGAGTGCCATCTTCCAGGACTCATCCATTCACTGCCCATTAGTTGAGTCAGACTTTGGCTAGCCTGAACAACTGGATGTCAGCTGCGACATCCAAGTTGTCCACCTTGTCTTCCACTATTCAGACCCAGGCAGCACCTCAGCCAGCTCAAATTCCTCAGTTCATTGAGGATACTTTGAAAAATCTCCTGGAGAACCAGGAAAAGATTTTGAAGACTCAGGCTACCCTATCTGCAGCAGTGGAGTCACATGGCAAGGCTCTGAAGGAGCTTGCCAAGGAGCACAGAAAGATGCGGAAGTCACGGGCTTCAAAAGAGTCTGTGAAAGAGCTGCGGAAAGATGTGGACAAGCTATTGGCAGATCAGATGCCTTTAGACTTGTTATTTGGTGATCCAGCCCCTCCAGCAGCAGCACCAGTGCCACAGCCAAAGCAGGAGCGGGGACCAAGGCAGCCTAGGAAGAAAAGGAAGCTCCCCAGCACAGCGGATGCAGTTATTGAGGTGGCAGTCCCACAGGAGGCCTCCTCCACTTTGCCTCAGGATGCACCAGTCATACAGCCGGTCCAGGAGCAGGCTCCAGTCCCAGCAGTTGAGCAGCAGGAGGCCGAGAGCCAGTCTGAGGCTCCCGCACATACGGAGGACTTGGGGACCACAGATGACCCCATGCAGATGGACCTGGCTTAGGGAGCCCTTATATCCTTTCTTGTGATTTGTTATTGATGCTTAGTTTGATAGTTGGCATTGGGGACAATGTGTTACGGCCAAACGCACACGCAAGTATACGCGGTCGTCAAGTAATAAAGTGACTAAAAGTCGGATGTCGATCCCACGAGGACTTGTGATTAACTATTAACTAAATTAGATTATCCTAATTATCTAAACAAGAATTAAACCTAGAAGTATTTGATTCTAAACTAATTAAAATAATAAAAACAAATAATGAACTTTGAATAGAGGAAGAGCAGATTTTTATGTTATCAATGTAATGAAAACGATCTAGGGTTATGGGCTATCTAACATTCCTATTGTATTCTTCAATTGAATTGACTAACTAATTTATCGAGTTTATTCGTTGACAGGATTAATATTGCTCATAAGAATCTGTCGAGTTCTTACTCGCCTATTCAAGCTAACCTAACGCCTATATGTCTATGGAATTAGAATCAACAAGAATCCTGTAAATCAACCAAGCAAGGCAATTAGGTATATGTCTATCCTAATTGGGAATCCGTTCCCCGATGCCCAGGTTCAAGAACTTGCTCTACTCAATCCTATATGCAATCTAGAATTTTCACTTTCGAGTTCAACTCTAGATTCGTAGATAGTATTCAATTGGTGATCAAGCAATTAAATAATTAAGCGCATGATTGAATAAATAAACTAATACGATAAATCAAGAAATCAAAATCAATATCCGAATAACAATAGTCATGAAAGAACCACAACCCTAGAACGTGAAGTTTAGCTCAACATAGACATGGTAGCAAAACAACAAATCATACAAAGAAACATAAAAAGACTAAGTTGGTGGAAGAAAAGATGAAACCCGGCCTCCACGGCGGCTCTGTGCTTGTGTTTTCCTCTCAAAAACGTTCTCCTCTGCCTCCTTAGTTCTAAATTATGTCAAAAGTGTGTCCAACCTTCAAAGTGGTGTTTTAGGATGTATTTATATGACCTAGGGTTGATGAGGGGCGGAATTCTTCAATCCAACTTCGGATGGGAGAGCTGGAATTCGCGTCTGCCTTCGCGTCTAGACGCGGACTTTGATGCGGATCTGCGTCTGCCTTCGCGTCTAGACGCGGACTTTGACGCGGATCCAGCTTTTGAGATTCTTCCATTTCGCGAAGAGCTCCGTGCCTTTGCTTCTCTTTGATGTTTTGTGCCTTAACTTTTCTCCTTTTTCGCGTCCGACTTCGTGCCACGCACGAGAATAGACGAGCTCCCACTCCTTTAATTTCTTCTTTTTGTGTCGAATTGTCATGTTTTGATCATTTAGCATCCAAAATCGTTCCTACACATAAGAAACACATAATGAGTATATTTCACTTCGAAAATCATGTAATCTCCCGCGACACACACAAAAATTAATATGCAAATATACTAAAAAAATATGCACTTTTCATCATTTATCACCAAACATCACTACCCCACACTTAAACGTTGCTCGTCCTCGAGTCAACTAACAATTCACCCTATCCTTGTGCACTTTGTTTTTACACAATTGAGGCACACTACACCAATGACCATGGTTGATAGCAACAATTAAACATTAGCATATGCAATCACATACACTTCCCTTTTTCTTATGCTAACTTCAAAAATATTCAAACAAAGACAACATGCTCATAACAATCCTAGCCTCACAAACCAACTCAATGTCACAATGTACTCGTGGCTTGAACACCCAAAATCATAGAGAGAGCTAATAATGTTACCTATCCCTCGTGTAACCATGTGCCCTCACAACAAAAGCAAAGAGAGTAAAATCAATCCACACATTCGAATCTCATGCTCACATATATCAAAGAAAATCACTCACTCTCACAAAAGAAGTCACATGCATGTAATTGGTACCATAGGATTGCCCTTAATGTAAATCTCTACTAAAAAATAAATGTAGGCTCGCTCGATCTAAAATCAATTAGGTCTTTTTCATGGTTGTAATATGGGCTAAGGGACGGGTAGGATATATTTAGGAATAGTGACTAACCCTCCTAAGCACTTTAACACACCACATAATCAACTTTTAAGCATAAATTCTTCAATCCATTTCACTTTCCTATTGTATTCTTCAATTGTATTCTTTATTATCAATGTAATGAAAACGAT
The DNA here is from genome assembly GCF_001879085.1 of Nicotiana attenuata. Taxonomy (NCBI): domain Eukaryota; kingdom Viridiplantae; phylum Streptophyta; class Magnoliopsida; order Solanales; family Solanaceae; genus Nicotiana; species Nicotiana attenuata. Next base: position 71,677,347 of record NC_031991.1, read on the forward strand.
CTAGGGTTATGGGCTATCTAACATTCCTATTGTATTCTTCAATTGAATTGACTAACTAATTTATCTAGTTTATTGGTTGACAGGGTTAATATTGCTCATAAGAATCTGTCGAGTTCTTACTTGCCTATTCAAGCTAACCTAACGCCTATATGTCTATGGAGTTAGAATCAACAAGAACGCATTTATAATTCCTGTAAATTAACCAAGCAAGGCAATTAGGTATATGTCTATCATATCCGTTCCCCGATGCCCAGGTTCAAGAACTTGCTCTACTCAATCCTATATGCAATCTAGAATTCCCACTTTCGAGTTCAACTCTAGATTCGTAGATAGTATTCAATTGGTGATCAAGCAATCAAATAATTATGTGCAGGATTGAATAAATAAACCAATATAATAAACTAAGAAATCAAAATCACTACCCGAGTAACAATAGTCATGAAAGAACCACAACCCTAGAACGTGAAGTTTAGCTCCATATAGACATGGTAGCAAAACAAAAAATCATACAAAGAAACATAAAAATTACTAAGTTTGGTGGACGAAATGATGAAACCCGGCCTCCACGGCGGCTCTGTGCGTGTGTTTTCTTCTCAAAAAACGTCCTCCCCGCCTCCTTAGGTCTAAATTATGTTAAAAGTGTGTCCCCTTCTTCAAAGTGCTGTTTTAGGATGTATTTATATGACTTAGGGTTGATGAGGGGCGGAATTCTTCAATCCAACTTCGGATGGCAGAGCTGGAATCCGCGTCTGCCTTCGCGTCTAGACGCGGACTTTGACGCGGATCCGCGTCTGCCTTCGCGTCTAGACGCGGACTTTAACACGGATCCAACTTTTGAGATTCTTCCATTTCGTGAAGCGCTCCACGCCTTTGCTTCGCTTCGCTGTTTTGTGCCTTAACTTTTCTCCTTTTTCGCGTCCGACTTCGTGCCACGCACGAGAATAGACGAGCTCCCACTCCTTTAATTTCTTCTTTTTGTGTCGAATTGTCATCTTTTGATCATTTACCATCAAAACTCGTTCCTACACATAAGAAACACATAATGAGTATATTTCACTTCGAAAATCATGTAATCTCCTGCGACACACACAAAAACTAATATGCAAATATACTAAAAAATATGCACTTTTCATCATTTATCACCAAACATCACTACCCCACACTTAAACGTTGCTCGTCCTCGAGTCAACTAACAATTCACACTATCCTTGTGCACTTTGTTTTTACACAATTGAGGCACACTACACCAATGACCATGGTTGATAGCAATAATTAAACATTAGCATATGCAATCACATACACTTCCCTTTTTCTTATGCCAACTTCAAAAATATTCAAACAAAGACAACATGCTCATAACAATCCTAGCCTCACAAACCGACTCAATGTCACAATGTACTCGTGGCTTGAACACCCAAAATCATAGAGAGAGCTAATCATGTTACCTATCCCTCGTGTAATCATGTGCCCTCACAACAAAAACAAAGAGAGTAAAATCAATCCACACATTCGAATCTCATGCTCACATATATCAAAGAAAATCACTCACTCTCACAAAAGAAGTCACATGCATGTAATTGGTACCATAGGCTTGCCCTTAATGTAAATCTCTACTAAAAAATAAATGTAGGCTCGCTCGATCTAAAATCAATTAGGTCTTTTTCATGGTTGTAATGTGGGCTAAGGGACGGGTAGGATATATTTAGGAATAGTGACTAACCCTCCTAAGCACTTTAACACACCACATAATCAACTTTTAAGCATAAATTCTTCAATCCACTTCACTTTCACAAACAATATCACCCCAAAAATGCTTCCTTCTTCTTTAAGCACTACATTAATTCATACCCACTAGCAGGAACAAGACAACAATGTATTCATCTCTACTTTTTTTCTTCAGATTATTCTTTTTTTTTTCAAATTTTTTTTTTCAATTTCTGCTAGTGGTGTATTATTTTACAAAGCAAGTGCACCTTTCTTCTTTTTATTGGTTTCACTCAAAAGCCACCCCACACTTAGTTCCTTCTTACTTCTTTTAGCGCTCATCTCACAATTAAAGTGCTTTAAGACGTAAAAGGATCAAAACAATGTCAATTAAGAATAAAAAGGTTATAGGCTTGTAATGTGGGTACCAAATAAAAGTCTATAGGCTCAAAAGGGTTGACTAGGGATAAATTTATTTGTGGTAAGCAATTAAGCTCAAAAAGATCAAAGGAAGCCTAAAATCATTTTTCAAACCGAGTTCACCTAAAATTTCTCTTCAACTCACATATCGGGCAAGTTCTAGACACAAGTACAATACATAGACTATACAAAAACCTCACCACACATGGCACATGACTCACTAAGGACGATCCCATTCCGACTCTCAAACAAATGCAAGTATTCACAGAGTCACGAGATATTAAGCATTAAGCACAAAGTGAACATAAGTCAAGAAAATGAGACATAGGCGCCACAAAACATGCTATCCAAGTAAGCAAGGCATCATCACTAATTTCAAATCATACGGAAGATACTACACATGCCAAAGCCTAAATATGCTACTATCAAACAAGTCAAGGGCGCCTAGGTTCATCATTCTTCCTTCATTTATTCCCTAAATTCTAATCTCCTCTAAAAAAAATAAAAAAAATTAAAAATATAAAAGGAAAAACTACTACTCGGTTCAAACTACATCCCATGGAAAAGAACCGAGGCACAAAGAAAAATCACAGGGGATTATTACTACCTAAAGGAAACTAAAAGACATATTTTTGGATTTTTGTTTAGACTTTAATCCCTCAAGAAAACCATCTAGGAGATCCATCGTCGGGAAAAGTCTAATTTTTCTACCTTTTTCAATTTCTTTTTATTTATTTTCCACATTAAAAAAAAGTAAATTAATCTACTAAAATACTACACAACTACGAAGGAAAAAATAAGAAGCTAAAATACTAAAAAGCTAATTATCCAAAGGAATTCTCCCACCTCACACTTAAAAGTGCACTGTCCCCAATGCACAAATAAAGAAGAAATAACAAGGGTGGACAAGAAACTCCCTGAAAGGCCAAAGGACGAAGAATTAGCAGCTCACGGGATACTCAGACTTCTCCCAGGTATGATCCCTTGTGTAGGTACCTCACACTTAGTTTCAACCACCTGCTCGCTTTAGCACATGCCTATTGGCTTTGACTCCATGCTCCTACTCCTACAAAACACAAAATAATACTACAAAAAAAATTAACACAATAAAATAAACAAAAGGAAAAAAAATAGAATTGGGTTGCCTCCCAACAAGCGCTTGATTTAACGTTGCAACACGACGCCAACACTTCCATCACTTTTCCTTCCACTTTGAGGATATAAATTGCGCCCCCAATTTTGCATCAAATTTTCTATCACGTTCATGGGGCGGTGGTGTAAAAATAAAGAACCCAAGTAGTAGGTATCGCATCTTGCACTTCTTGGCCTTTAAGTGAGGAATGTCGTTTTGTCTCCTTGGTGTGGCAAATTTCAGAATATAAACACTTTGTTCCTCATCTATTGACTCCTCCATATGATCGAATGGATCAATTTCCATGTCACCAACCAAACATAATGTTGAAAAGTGTTTAGAATGAGGTCCAATACGCTCCAACTCCAAAATTGCATTATTTTTGACATCCTCAATTTTGAGCTCTTCGTCAACCTTGGCATCATTAATAATATTTTGGTCGAATAGTTGGAATTCCTCTTTCCGCTCCACAAGCTGGCCAGTATCCACAAAAATTGGTTGTAGGACATCAGACGCCTCAACTTTTTTATTCAATTGAGCATGCAAGTCATGGATATCTGAGCCAAATTGGTCTATCTCTTGCCTGAGCTCAGTTCTTGCTTCTATTAGTTGTTCTGTCATATTTGAAAGACCATCACGGAGAAACTCATGAGATTTTATAAGTTGAGCTTGTTCCTCTAGCCAAGATTGGCTCACTATATCTGCTTCTTCAAAATTATTTTCTGGTGGGAACTCGCTCTCTTCAGCCACTTCCTCCGCCTCGGCATTCATTCTCATGATTGCTGCACTAATTCTTTGTGCAGCCTTTCGATTTTCATCTTGTAGCTCAACTATTTGCCTCAGAATATTCCTAAAATATGCATCACGTTCCATATCCTGTACTTCATTACTCCTATCAAACTCATAAATATTATTAGAAACATCATAATAAGAACTCTGAGAAGGATAATAAGAATTAGGACAACCATCCCAATGGCCACCTTGACCACCACACATATTACAAAAATTCCACACATCAAATTGAGATGCACAATTTTGCCACAAGTGTGGTCCTCCACAATATGGACAAGGATCACTATAATAAGAATAACCAATATTTGACCAATTCTCATTCCAAGATGCCATGTCAACAAAGATAATAAAATATTAAACTAAGTTAAAAAAAAAAAATAAAACTTGAATAGGAAAAGTAAAAATCAAATCTAAGCTAAGAATAGTTACATTTCTTAGTCCTCAGCAAACGGCGCCAAAAACTAGTTTGCGGCCAAAATGCTCAGCAAGTGGCACGTGATCGTCGCAAGTAATATGAACTCAAAGTGGATGTCGATCCCTCGTGACTGTGTGTGCTTGTGATTAACTATTAACTAATATTGAGACATTACCTGATTATTACTTAAACAAGAATTAAACCTTATGAGTATTTGATTCTGATACTAATTAAAATAAAGAAAATGATATATAATGAACTTTTAACAGAGAGAAAGAGCATGATTTTTTATGATATCAATGTAATGCAAAACGCATCGATAGGGTTATGGGCTATATCTAGACATTCCTATTGTATTTCTTCAATTGAATTGACTAAATAAATTGTATTGTTTATGGTATAACGGGGTTTAATCTTGAGCTCACAAGAGCATTACGAGTTCGTTACTCGCCTATTCATGGCTATCCTAACTGCCTATAATGGTCTATGGAGTTAGAACAACAAGAACGCATGTATAATTCTGTACATCAAATAGCAAGGCAATTGAGGTATAATGTATGTCTACCGTGCAATCCGATGTCTCCCGAGCCCGAGGTGTCAAGAAACTTAGCCTCTAACGTCCAATCCTATATGCAACTGAGAATTCCCACTTTCGAGATTAATTCTATGAATTCATAGATAGATTAATTCGTGATAATAAGCAATCAAATAATTAAGTGCAGGATTGAATAATTAAATGAACCATTATGATAGAACAAGAAGATCATAAATCAATATCGAATAACAATAGTCATAAAGAACCACAACCCTAGAACGTGAAGTTAGCTCCACATAGACATTGGTAGCCGATCTATCGTGGGAAAGAAAAGATGAAACCCTGAGCTCACATGGCGGCTCTGTGCTGTGTTTTCCTCTCAAAAAACGTCTCCCCTCCTCCTTAGGTCAAAGTTAAATGTTAAAGTTTGTCCCCTCCTCAAAGTGGTATTTTAGGATTATTTATATGTACCTATGGGTTTGATGAGGGGCGAATTCTTCAAATCCAAGTTTCGATGCGGAGAGCTGGGATATCCGCGTCTGCTTCGCGTCTAGAGCGACTTTAGAGCGATCCGCGTTGCCTTCGACGATCTCTTAGACGCGACTTTTGACAGCGGATGCCAGCTTTTTGACGTTCTTCCATTCGTGAAAGCGTCCGTGCCTTTTGCTCCTTCGCTGTTTTGTGCTTAACTTCTCCTTTTTCGCGTCCCGAGCTTGCGGTGCCACGCACAAGAATATGACGAGATCCCCTCCCTTTTAATTTTCTTCTTTTTGTGTCGAATTGTCATCTTTTGATCATTTAGCATCCAAACTCGTTCCTACACATAAGAAACACATAATGAGTATATTTCACTTCGAAAATCATGTAATCTCCCGCGACACACACAAAAATTAATATGCAAATATACTAAAAAATATGCATTTTTCATCATTTATCACCAAACATCAGTTTCCAACGGAGGAGTTCATCGCCCGATCAAGAGATGCACCTTTCCTGATATTTATTGGTCTGAGAGGAACCTATCCTTACGTCCCTCTCCGAGTTATGAGGCAAGCTGGTAGGAAGCAAGTTATACCCAGGGTCGACAAGATGAGTCATTTCCGGGCTGACTTCCAGAATGATGATAGTTCTTACAAGTGCCAAGCTCAGCATATGTGGAACTGCAAGATCATAATGGGGAGAGATATCATCGAGCCAGACAGGTATCATGCTGATTGCGCTCCTTTTTACTCAGGTTAGTTGGAAGACAATCATGATGGTCTGGGCCAGCCAGGATTTGCTCGAGGTCACGGGATTATAGATGAAAGGGCCGAGGCACAGGTCAAATACAACCAATAGCGCAAAAGAATCCGGGAGTACGAAAGCGAGCACCGCGAGATACAAGAATCTAACCAGAAGCTAATTGAGGAATGGGGGGACATGGCTGTCAGTTCCAACAAGCGACTGGGATACTTGGAGCGAGGCATAGTGGAGTTGGAGAGAAAGTTTCTCAAGAGGGTCGAAGATTGCCAAAATGCATAAGGAACCGAAGGCGGGCATCTAGCCAGGGCATACCTATTGCTGGGACTTCGCGAGTTGGGAAAGCTGTTCGACGGAGCCAGGGATGCCGAATTTGGGGAAGGTCCTTCTGGGACCAAGTAGATAGGAATTTTTCTTAGCGCTTTATAAAATGTAATAAGGCCAATGGGCATTAGTGATTTTTATTTCCTGTCAATTTGGGATTCGTCTATTTTTATCAACAAAATGAGGCATTTAGCATCCTAAGTTCTCCAAATCAACTTGTCGCTAGGCCCACCTCGGGCACAACGAGGTTCTCAAATTAGGACACGCTTTATATTCATGTACTATGTGTTTAAATATTGCAACATTTTTTGTGATACTCACTAACTTGGTTACCTTTTGTTTTATCTTTTGTTATTCCCCTCCCCAAAGGTTAGTTCGTGCACTCTGGAAACATCATCTTATTCCACAAGATCCAAGGGCCCTCCACCCACTCCTCCTCTAAGTCCTGTTAAGAACAAGAACAAGGGCAAAATGGAAGATTTGAACATCAGAAAGGAGAACACAACAGCAGAGGCCGTTGATGGCCATGGTATCCGGGTTCCCAATGAAAATGTGACACAACTCGAACAGAAATTGTTGAAGTTTCAAGAAGAGCTTGACCAGGTTCGGAATCTGGCCAACCTATCCTTCTCCCTCAGCACCCCAGACACCATCTTCCCCAACGACCAAAATCCCACACCTCCACAAAAGCAACCAAATCATCCCACTAAGAACCAATGCAACACTTGCCACACTCCAAACAATAATCCATTACTCATCCCCGAACCACAAAACTCCACAAATGTCCATTTCCACACCTACGCACCCGGCCACCACAACAATCCCATCTACGTGGAGACCGTGCCACTCCCCACCCAACCTATATCTTGCACCCCTGAGTCCGACGAAAAGGATATACTCATCAAAAACCTGGCTGAAGAGCTTAAGAAACTAACCAGCCGAATCCAAGGCATCGAAGGAAACGCAACAAACGGACATTGATTCAGAGGAAGATGACATACCAGAGGAGATTGTCAAAGAAGTTGAGAACTTTGAGAACAGACCTAAGTCCAACCTGGACGAGATAGAAATTGTTAACTTGGGAGATGCAGAAAACGTCAAGGAAACACGAATCAACGTTCACTTATCGCCATCAGAAAAGAAGGAATACATAGAATTTCTAAGGGAATATGAGGACATATTCGCCTGGTCATATGATGACATGACTGGTCTGTGTACGTCTATTATGGCTCACAAGCTGCCAACTGATCGCTGAGGTAGAAATTCCTTCCTTAAGGATCATACAGGAAGCTGAGCTCGACGACGCAGAGTGGGTGAAAAGTCATTATGAACAACTAGCCCTTATAGACGGAAAGAGAATGAATGCAGTCTGCCATGGTCAGCTCTATCAGAACCGAATGTCCAGAGCCTTCAACAAGAGAGTCAAACCAAGACAATTCACACCGGGGCAGCTGGTGTTAAAGAAAAATTTTCCCCATCAAGATGAAGCCAAGGGGAAGTTCTCTCCCAACTGGCAGTGTCTATACATGGTTCACTGGGTTTTGACAGGAGGAGCCCTCATACTTGCAGAAATGGACAGAGAAGTTTGGCCGAAGCCGATTAATTCAGACGCAGTCAAGCGCTACTATGTGTAATCTTTATGCTTTCCTCATATGATGTAATTTGAACTGCGCCTGACCTGATTCCCGTTTAAGAGTGGATACGTAGGTAGCCCTATGGGTTCGGTCACAATTCAATAAAATTTTTATTTCCCCCGAAATTGGAAACTGGGGCAGAATTTCGAGGAGGACCCTCAAAATTCCGAAGTAGCTTCAGCCAATCGCCGCACAAGCAACAGTTAGAAGCATCAACCCATTAAACTGGGGCAGAATCTTGAGGAGAACCCTCAAAATTCCGTAGCAGGAGAGGTTGCAATGTCCTGAATTGCGTCACAGTCGGCGGTTCATCTAAAAAACTATTTTTTTTATTATACATATATGTCATACTTTTACAAAATCGTGCATGTCTATTACTAAAATTGCCTTGTTTAGCAACGCTACCCCAATGATACATACAGTATCACCAGATCAAAGCCAAGCAGGTCAAGCGGAGCCAGCAGGGACACGAACTAACCTCCCCCCTTTTACAAAACTCACAATTTTTCTTTGGATGCAGGCACTTGGATTGCGAAATCATCAAACATACCATACATTCACGAGACAAACATTGTTCAGGAATACAACTCTCAAGACCGTTGCACCTACCCACATTTGCTACCCACACACGCCGGCGACATTCCGTGTGTCACAATGTCCCCTGCAGTCACAATATCGCGATCTGCTATCAGCAAAGCTCTGTTACCATTTGCCATTTTATTTCTTGCATTCTGCCTTCTGAGTTTAAGCTCTACCTCTATCTGCATTTGCATTGCATAAGGCTACCATTCCGCCTTCCAACTTGCATAAGGCTACTATTCTGCCTTCTGAGGTTAAGATCTACCTCTATCTGCATTTGCATTGCATAAGGCTACTATTCTGCCTTCCGAGGTTAAGCTCTACCTCTATCTGCATTTACATTGCATAAGGCTACTATTCTGCCTTCTGAGGTTAAGATCTACCTCTATCTGCATTTGCATTGCATAAGGCTACTATTCTGCCTTCCGAGGTTAAGCTCTACCTCTATCTGCATTTACATTGCATAAGGCTACCATTCTGCCTTCCAGCCTGCATAAGGCTACCATTCTGCCTTCCAACTTTCATAAGGCTACTATTCTGCCTTCCAACTTGCATAAGGCTACTATTCTGCCTTCCAACTTGCGTAAGGCTACCATTCTGCCTTCCGAGACTAAACGATGTCTCCATCCACATTGCACGGCTGAAAGATCGCCACATTGCACGGCTGAAAGATCGCCACATTGCACGGCTGAAAGATCGCCACATTGCACGGCTGAAAGATCGCCACATTGCACGGCTGAAAGATAGCCACATTGCACGGCTGAAAGATCGCCACAAGCTATTGCATTTCATGGGCTGAAAGATCGCCAAATTATCCAAAGGCGTCATCATACGGAGGCACCATCCTCATAGCCCGAGAACATCATGTCATGGCCTGAGGATCCCTTTTCAATTTCTTGCATATCATTATTCAAAGGCATCACGGCTCGGAGGCACCATTTTCATAGTCCGAGAGCATCATTTCATAGCCTGCGAATCCTTTATTATACGCTTCATGGCCCAGGACACCATGATCTAAAGACGCCATCCTAACCGTCTGAAGACAACATTCATGGTCCGACGGGAATTTGCATCATGTCTAAATTTACGTACAATATATGCTTGTATTACTTATTTGCAGGTGAACCGGCAAGCAACAGCCGTCCCGGTAGGAGCGTTTCCGCTCCAGTGCCCGCAGCCACATCAGACCTAACTATTCTCGTAAGCCTTTCACTCACCCTGACCGAAATTAATTTATTATTTCTTATAAATTAAATAGGGAAAATTGGCTATTTAAATAATGGCCCAATTTCATTTCAATTATAACCCAATTCTGACCCCAATTGAACCCCGACCCAATTGCAAATTAAACCGGCCCAAACCCAATTTCATAAACCGACCCACCTACCCCTTCTAATCTAGGCTGTTGATCATTCAGATCAACGGCCACTATTACACCTTGCCTTAATTAATCCTGAACTACCCATAAACCCTTTCATTTGTTACCACATGCCGCCTCTGAATCCCTCCTCTCCCAAATTCTCTCTACAACACCACCCAAACCCTAGCTGTCGGCACCCTAATCCACCCTAATCCATGGCCTTCCAGGGTCATCTAAGACATGTACCGGCCTTCCATGGCTTCTATGTGTTTGGTTCTGTGGTCTCATGACCAGACTTTGAAGGGATTTGGTCCAGTCTTTGCTCGATGACCTTTCTCCGGTCATCCCTGACCTTTCTCCGGCCAGCCATGGCCATTCGAGTCAGATCTATGACTCTCCTATTTAGATCGGTAACTTTCAAGGCCTTTCTCATTGCTCTTGGGTTTTTCTGAAACCCTAATCTCTAAGACTTTCTCAATTTCTTTCAGATCTACCTTAGATCTATGTTTGCCATGAACTCTTTTTATGTACTTCTCGAAGTTTCTTTGACCTTTCTTTCAAAATGACTCTTCATCTTTTCCGATTAAGGTTTTTCTTTTAAATTATTTCGAAACCTCTTCTCTGATTTAACGTGTTTCTGATTTTGCTATGTTTTGCTCATGTCGTTCTTCTATATGAGTTGGTATGTTGGAAACCCTAATTTCTTCTGGGTCTCATTCGAGTTCTGAAGTTGTTTGTTAGATAAGTGCTTGTTTGGTTAAGTTCTTGTTCGATTTATTTGCTTATCATCTTTTAAGCTCGACTATTGTTGAAAAGAACCTATGTCTTTGGGTTTGAAACGATTCATTTGAATACCTGTCTCGATTTGAAGTTCCTTGTTTCAGAATCTCTTTTCTTTATGTGATTCCTCTGATTCTGGGTTTTTACTATCTTTAAAACTCGACTATGCTTGAAACCCTAACTTTTCAAAAGGTTTTCTCATCTGCTACTGTGAGACCCTTTGCATGCTTCTGATACTCTATTTTTCTTCACTATTGGTTCAATGTGACTTGACCTACTTGATTATTATGCTTCGAATGTTTGCTATCTACTGAACCTTGTGCTACTATTGTATGCTGTTTCTTTTACCAATAGGTTTGGCCTCGCATGTCTAGTGTTTGTTCACTTTATTTATATGCTGAAGTTTCTTCCTTGATTGATCTTCATCTTGTGACTAATTTCAAAGCTCTCCTTTTATGAACCCTGATTTCACTCGCCCGTTCAAAATTGATTGATTCTTTTCTATTTGTTGTAATATTTACCTTGCTGAATCTATTCCCAAAATAAGTATATTTCTGTACTTAGACTCGATTGCTTACTTAATGTTTTTTTACTACTTCTTTTATGGTAATAATCAGGCTGTCTCTAAATTGATTTCCTTCCTTATTTGAATCTGTTAAACAGTTATTCCTTAATTAAAGGAATCACTTGTATGATTGATTCTGACTATTTGATTGTTTCCATATTTGCACTAAAATTTTACTTGTTACCTCTCCTTCACTCGTTTTCAAAATGCTATAAATACCCTGCACCCCTCCTCTTTCAAACACATGAACACAAGGAAAAAAAACACTCGAGTTCGGAACACACACTCTACTAAAACTCTCTCTCTTTTCTCTGTTGCTACTTGTGTTGCTACCTTACCTAGCCGGCTGAAAGCCAAGGCTAGGCTGTGGGAAGCTTGCTTACTTTTCTTTCTGCATTTGCATCTTTACTGGTATGTTCTAATTAATCTTTCAGCATCAAAACAACATGTTTCTTTACTATTTCCTTCACCCTTGCTTGTTTCCCGCTTGTGTTTAATCAAGTCCCATTACTAAGCATGTTGTACTCTGCCCTTTCCTCTTCTGAATTAATGCTTTCTTATGTATGAACTCTGTCAGTCACTTATTATGACTTATGAATCCTAAACCCCCATATCCCGTGTGTTTGATATTTCTTGGTTGGTTTGGGGCATGCCAGCACTAGACATTGCTGTGCATGACCCAAACCCGACCTCCTTGGGGTCATAACCTCCATATCTCCTCTATGTGTTGTGTTCTCTGACTGGTTTATGGGCATGCCAGCACCATCTATTGTTGTGCATGCCCAAACTTGATCCCTGTCTAAGGACGTATGCTCCTTGAAATGTATTCCCAATTCCCTGACCCCCCTTTGTATGAAGATGCTGATTTTGTGCTTTACTACTACTTTCCCATCACCCTAGCCCCCTCTATTCTCCACTCAGTTTTAAATCTCTATTCCTGCACTTCCACCATATTCTTAGACTTAGGTTCTGCCCCTCTTATGTGATCCTTGCCTTGGGACCCATGAGCTCCCTCTGAACTTGGACACATAAGGGCTTGCCCTTCCACACTGCACTCATCTCTATCTGGTTATGCAAACTTGGGTGTAAGCACTGCTCGGGGTCCCTTGAGACCCTTAGGGAACTTTGACACACCCAAGTCTGAGAAAGGTTTTGAAACAAGTGGCATTTGAGGTGATTTGTTCAGTAACTCAGAGAAGAAGTCAGAATTAGGCTTCCTACGGTTGTAACTTCTTATTTTCACACTTTTCTGATGTAATTCAGTATTTGATCTGTAATAATTTGTAATGAACATTGGGGCTGGTTAGTGAAAAGGGCTGGGTAATTACGCATGTTTAACTATTGAAAGGGTAGAGAACATGCCTATAGGACCTATTTTTGTATGATTAATTCAGCATTTAGATAATATGCCTATAGGATTTTTAGCCCGCATGTTTAATTATGCATTTAGATAACATGCCTATAGGATTTGTCCCAAATTCTGCATGTTTATTACCACACTTAGACACCATGCCCCTAGGATCTAAATGGTTACAATCAGACATCATGCTCATAAGATTAAAATCAGTATTTCTCCATAGAAATCATGCCTATAGGATTCTCAAGTAAACTCTGCCTGCTTCATTTCATGTTCGACTAGATATCATGTCTATAGGAATTAAAAATCAGCAATAGTAGAGATCATGCCTATAGGATCTGAAACCAGTCTAGTTTAAAATCAGTTTGACTAATACTGTTCTGAACTAATTTTCAACGACTCTCTCTCTTCTTGTTAATACGGTTTAGAGAGCATGCCTATAGGATCTCAAATCGCTCGTTTTAATTGTTGCTGCCTTGCCACGTTCTGAATCAGTAGTAGATACCATGTTTATAGGATCTCGCCCAAACAACTAGGCAAGCCTTAGGTGATAACAATAAAAAAAAAACTGAACCTGCCTTTGTTAATCAGTAGTTGCTACGACCAGCAGGCAGACCTGATTCGGACTTCTTATCTGAGTTATGTAATAAATTGGTCTGCTTCAACAACTTAAACTCCCCTTGCCTTAGTACTTTAGATTCAAACCCTAATTGTGTTTGAGTCATGCTATTTATGTGCTTTGCTTGAGGAGGTATGCATGAGCCATTCAGTTGTTTACGTGCTTCCCCTTAACGTGCAGTCCTATGTGTTTTTGTATGTCGCCTTAGCTTTTTCACCTTTGAAACTTCAAAGTCAGCCTAATATCCCTCCCATTTAGGAATAGTAGTCCTAAGTGCCTCCGGGACTGACAGGAATGGGACGGGTATAGCATGCAATAGTAGTCAAGACCAATCCGCACTTTAGTACCTTAACGGGGTGGGAAGGGTAGATATGGATATGATGACCGGTGCGCTAATACCACGTGTAGCCCCTCTTTTGAGGAGTGATTACTGGGTATTGCATTGATGTGATCCGTATTATAAATAAACCTAGGACCCCTCCCCTCTCTTTCTTTTCCATTAAAGAATTATGACTTCTTTTCAAAATCAGCCTTTTAATGATTGTTCTATTTTGCTTTTATCACTTTCAAACATTTGTGTATTAAAATCCCCTCTTATTTGAGCCTTATCTGTTAATTGCACCAAATTCACAAAGAACTATCTGGCCAGGAACCACACAAGTGGATCCTGAGGGGTGCCTAACACCTTCCCCTTGGGATAATTTCAAGCCCTTACCCTATCTCTGGTTATCAAACAAACTCAGAAGTGAACCTTGTAGGTGTCCTAATGTACCTTATATCATTAGGTGGCGACTCTTAAAATGCAAAACCCAGTTCCCAAAAGGAACGAGTTGTCCTATACCCAAAATGTCATAAACCCGATCTCCCGATGCGAAGAGGGAAAAAGGAGGCGCGACAGTGATGGCGCCGGACACCACTGTCAGGCAAGCCAACACCATATTATTAGTAAATTCTCGTTTTAATATTTTCGAATCATTTCTTCTAAACATTTAAAAAATGGGTAATAAACTTCACTGGATAAATAATGATGTCTTTAAAAATTTATTCCCTGAATAATCTCGAAATCATCCCAGAACCCGGTGTCACAAGTGCATGAGCAATCACTAGAAAAATCAATGAAGTACAATAACTGTCCGGAATACAAATTTGGACGGAAAGTAAATACAATACACTGAAAAAGACTATGCTGGCTGCGAGTCACCTCGAGAGATGCAGCTCACCTAAGTCTCTGTATCATCCATGCTGCTACGCCCATTAGGCCACTAGAGGTACATGTGCCTGTGCAACAAAAATGCACAGCAAGTGTAGCATGAGTACAAAAAACAACGTGCACTCAGTAAGTATCCTATCTAATCTCGAAGAAGTAGAAGCGAGAGGTCGACTTCGACACTTACTAATGGTCCAATAATATCATTACAGCAAAGAAGTGAATAAGTATGAAACAGGGCAAATATATGAAATAAACATGTATAAAACACATAGTACCATCCCCCTTCATCATAATTTTACTAAAGTTTTCAGCTAGCAAGTTCCCTCTGTAACCGGAGCATATATGTACAAACATAGTGGTTTCCGTCAACGAAATTATTGGGATTCAATTCAAGGAAAAATCCCTCATATACACCGGCTTCTGGCCAAGTGCTACGTACGATTCCATGAGTACAATACATATGTTTATATATATAGGAAATGCCGAGGTGTACGGCCCAATCCAACATAAAAGTAAACTGTGCACTACCGAGGGTCGAATGGCGCGAACCATAGATGCATCTATTAACCTGCCGAGGCGATCGGCCAGCTCCCATAAGAGTAGTAGAAGTAAATACCCCGCTCGCGAATCATACGTGCGACGCGGTCAAGTATAAATTTAAGGAATTTCCCCGCTCGCGAATCATACATGCGACGCAGTCGAATATAAATTTATTAATAAATCAAAATCCTTTTCTTGATCCTTTTCAAAAATAGAGAAAATTCAACGTGAAGCCTTTAAGGTAATTTTCCCCGCTCGCGAAACATACATGCGACGCGGTTACACATAAATTCCTTAAGTTATTATATGATTCCCCAATTCTTTTTGCAAGTATTAAGTTCATCGGTGACACTTAAATTCTGAAATTCCTCAATTAAAATACCTTTCAAAACAATTATTACGCGGCCTCAATCTTATTTCATCTCAAGGCAAACAATAAGATCGAGCAACAAAAACATCAATAAAGCATGATGTAACCTAGGGCTACCCGGACATAGGCATAATAGTAGCTACGCACGGACTCTCGTCACCTCATGCGTACGTAGCCCCCACAAAAAGAAGCACATAACCAATTGATTCGCCTATGGGTACAATTCCCTTTTACAAGGTTAGAAAGGAGACTCACCTCGCTCCGAAGTTCCATAACCGGCATTCCACGCCCTTCCGAAGACTCAAATTGATGCATAACGCCTCAAAACTAGCAAATAATTATGCAAACCCATAATATATGTTCAATTACTCATAATAATCCAGTTTATAACAATTTCAAACCCCGATCTAAAAGTTGACAAAATCGCCCTCGGGCCCACGTGCCCGGATTTCAAAATTTTTCTAGATAAACTTTACCCATAATCTCACGAACTCAAATATATAATTTACTCAATTGCATGTCCAGAATCGTGGTCGAAATCCAAGAATACCGAATTTCTAGGTTTTCCTCAAAATCCCAACTTTCTACTAATTTCCATGTTAAAACGTATACATACTCGATGTATTTAACTCAAACTAGTGTAAACCACTTACCTCATGCTTGGTGGTTAAAATGGCACCTCAAAGTTGCTCCAAAACCAGCTCCCATGGAAGAAATGGGGTTGAAATGAGCCAAACCCCCGATTTAAAGAACCTCACTGCCTCCAGCATTTTCCCACCTGCGGTCCCTTGACCGTTTCTGCGGTTTTGCAGGTGCGACCCACAATCCGCTTCTGCGGTTCTCCTCCAGGACCTCAACTTCCGCATCTGCGCCCTTCCTTCCGCAGGTGCGGTCCCGCTTTTGCGGCAAGATGACCGCATCTGCGGGTCCCAGCCTAGCTCAGCCACTTCCGCTTCTGCGGCAAGCAGCTACTTCATTCCTTCTTCAAATTCCAAATTTGATCCGTTAGCCATCCGGAATCCAACCGAGGCCCTTGGGACCCTGTAGAATCACACCAACAAGTCCCATAACATAACGCGGACCTGTTTGAGGACTCAAATCACATCAAACAACTCTAAAACCATGAATCACACCCCATTTCAAGCTTGATGAACTTTAGAACTTCAAACTTCTACATTCGATGCCGAAACCTATCAAATCACATCCGATTGACCTCAAATTTTGCACACAAGTCATATTTGACATCACAGACCTACTCCAACTTCTGGAATCAGAATCCGACCCCAATATCAAAAAGTCCACTTCCGGTCAAACTTCTCAAAAACCTCCAAATTTCTAACTTTTCGCCAAATGACTCCAAAATGACCTATGAAACTCCAAATCCACTTCCGATCGTGCTCCCAATATTAGAATCATCATACGGAGCTATTCCCAGACTCGGAATCTCAAACGGACATCGATAGCATTGAAATGCACTTCAACCCAAATTTATGAAATTCTTCAAAAAATCTAACTTCCACAACATACGTCAAAATGCTCCCGGATCATCTAAAACCCGGTCCGGGCATACGCTAAAGTCCAAAATTATCATACGAACCAGCTGGAACCTTCAAATCCCGATTCCGAGGTTGTTTGCTCAAAAATCCAATCCTAGTCAATTCTTCCAACTTAAAGCTTTTGAAATGAGAATTTCCTTACCAAATCCAAATCCGAACTTCCCGAATTTCGATTCCGACCTTACATAACAAGTCATAATACCTGAGGTGAAGCTACTCATGGCCTCAAACCGCCGAAGAATACACTAAAGCTCAAAACGACTTGTCGGGTCGTTACATAATAATTTATAAAGGGAAAGTTCCACTTATTATCCCCTTTATTTACTTTCGGGCAATTTCTACTGCATACGTATCTCCAACTTCCACCACCCACATGGGGATTGGATTTTAGGATTCCAAATGTAACTTACGACTCTATTATTAAATCATGCAAGTTGTCAATATTCGGAATGGGCATAGTGATGATCCAGTATAACTTCCGGCAAGGCAATGAAATGGCTCATCTCTTGGAAAAGCATGCAATGAACCTTACTGTTTCTAATAAAATGTGTCTTTTATCTATTCCTCCACCCTATGTTATGGCCAAGATGCTGGCGGACAAGGGAGGAAATATTTATGTTAAAACTATCTCTATTAATGTTTGTGGACATCTAGTTAAAGTTGGTAATCAGCATGCAATGCATGAATTATCATCCTCTTGTACTGATCCCCAGGTTCATATCTACTGTATGCTTTAACTTCTATTAAATAAAATTGTCCAGTTTATCAAAAAAAACTTCCACCACCCGATTTAAACATATTTACGTAATATACAAGATTCTGAGAATCCAATTGGAAGTGACATGTCCGTTATACAAGATTTTTTTTTGGTTAAAGATGGAAACTTATTTATGACTAGTAGACAAATATATTACACAATAGTGTCACTGCTGGGGTATTGTAGAACCCCCAGCATCGCAATGTTTTGAGATATGGATTCAATATTACATGCCACAAGATCCCTAACAACTTCAGTTTCTAGGATGTCTGCCCAAAAATATCATTAGCAAACATCGGAGGAACTGGTAGTAGGAAAGATCTACCCCAAAAAACTGTCTTCGCTGCTTAATTTGCCATTGCATCTGCCACCCTAATCTGTTCCTTATATGTGTGCTTCACCACGACTCTGCCCATCCTTTGTATTAATGACCCTGCATTCATAAATCATAGATCATATGCTAGGTTACTTGTAATTAGCATTTGTATGATTTCGGCCGAGTCAGTGTTGATGTCCAGTGGGACCCAATTATATTGTTCAGCAAGTTGCAGTCCTTTTAGGAGAGCCTTCAATTCAGCTAAAGTGTTTGTTGTATGTGTATATTCTCCATATACCCCATTATTCAATCCCCACTATGATTTCTGAATACACCACATATTCCTCATATGCTTGGGTTGCCCTTTGCTTCCCCATCCGTATTCAGCTTAAAGAAACCTCTTCTGGGTGTCTCCCATTTGACAGTGATTTGGAAAGTTATTTTGGTAGAAGTATTTTTTACCAACATAAAATATTCAGTAGCTTTAGAGATGGTGTTGGCAGCGTTGATTCTATCTTTTTTATTATGGAACAATTCGTGGTTTCTGCATAGCCAAATATGCCAGAAACAGAAAGGGAGGAGGTTTTCCCAAAGAATGTGGTCATTAAAGGGTTTTTTTCTAAGCGTATTCCAAGTGGTGGGCCACTGATAGGGTAAAAAGGTGGGGTTATGTTGCCTACTTTCAATGGAGGCTCTGGATAGTAAGTCTTGCCAGAACTGGGTTGCATTTATGCAATTAAAGAAGATGTGATCACTTGTTTCTTCAAAATTGTGGCAGAAACAACATTGTGGGTTATAGTTAACCCCAATTTTGTAAAGGTAGCCTCCAGTAGGTAACCTTTTGTGGGTAATAAGCCAGATGAAGTTCTTGATTTTGTTGGGTGTTTGAAGTTTCCAGATCTAATTGAAAGTTTCTTCCTCTTCTATTTCAACATTGTTTTTTGTTTTGCTAAGGAAGGAGTAAGCAGAGTTGTTGGTGAAAACCCCACTAGTAGTTAATCCCCAGATTAGTTTGTCATCTTTGGTAGGATTTGGGGGAATAAAGACAGAATTGATCATGTTGGAGATGCTTAGGGGGCAGGTCCATGGATATGGTAGAAAAGCGCAGACTCCCGCCGCTCGCACTCCTGAGCAGCGAGTGCATGTTGATCAGGTCCCAGAAATTATTCTTGTGTAGCCGGTAGCCCCAGCTCAGTCCAAGAAGAGGGCAGTAGCTTCAGCGGAGGAGCAGAAGAGGCTTGAGAGGTTCAAGAAGTATCAGCCTCCTACATTCAGCCGACTAGCCTCAGATGATGCTCTTGGATTTCTAGAGGAGTGCTACCGTATCCTCCGTACCATGGGTATATCAGGATCAAGCGAGGTTTCCTTCACTACCTTCCAGTTACGAGGTGCCGCCTATCAGTGGTGGCATGCTTATGAGTTAGACAGTCTGGATGAGGCAGCTTCCCTGACTTAGGCTCAGTTTTCAGATATATTCACGAGCGTATGTTCCCCAGAGTCTCAGGGACACTTGGCGCGCAGAGTTTGAGCATTTGCGCCAGGGTACTATGACTGTCTCGGAGTATGGTGTCCGTTTCACCGACTTGGCTAGACATGCACCAGCTTTGGTTTCTACTATTCGCGAGAAGGTTCGCCGGTTCATTGAGCGGCTTATTCCCAGCATCAGGTCTAGCATGGCTAGTGAGTTGGAGATGGATATTTCTTATCAGCAGGTGGTGAGCATTGCTAGGGGGATTGAGGGTATGCATGCTAGGGATAGAGAGGAGAGGGAGGCCAAGAGGTCTCGAGAGTCGGGCCATTATTCTGGTGCTCGTGCCCCAGCTGCAGGTCGTCATGGTAGGGGTTATATGAGTCGCCCTGTTCATTCAGCTCTTCCAGCAGCTAGTGGTATTCCAGCTCATCCCAGACCTCAAGAGCCTTATTATGCGCCAGCAGTATCTAGTGCGCCTCCTGCACGGGGTGCTTCCAGTGGTCAATCCAGCAGACCTGGCCCGAGCTAGTCACAGCCGCCACGTTCTATCAGATCTTATTTTGAGTGTGGTGACACACGCCATATGGTGAGGGATTGCCCCAGACTTAGGAGGGGTGCACCTCCAGATACTTCTCAACCACAGCATGCCCCGTAGAGTTCTCAGGCTATGATCGCAACACCAGTTGCTACCACACCTGCTCAGCCAGCTAGAGGTGGAGGTCGGGGAGGTAGAGGTCGCCCTCGAGGGGGAGGCCAAGCCAGATACTATGCCCTTCCTGGCCGAACTGAGGCTGTCGCCTCCGATTCTGTCATCACATGTACTATCCTGGTCTCTCATAGAGATGCATCGGTTCTATTCGATCCAAGCTCCACTTATTCTTATGTGTCCTCTTATTTTGCCCCGTATTCGGGTGTATCTCGGGACACTTTGAGTTCTCCTATTTATGTTTCTACTCTTGTTGGATATTCTCTTGTTGTGGATCGCGTTTATCGGTCGTGTTTGATTGCTCTTAGTGGTTTTGATACCAGAGCCGATTTGTTATTGCTCAACATGGGAGACTTTGATGTTATTCTGGGCATGGACTGGTTGTCGCCCCATTATGCTATTCTTGATTGTCACGCGAAAATCGTGACGTTGTTTATGCTAGGTATACCGCAAGTTGAGTGGAGGGGTACCTTAGATCATACTTCCAGTAGAGTTATTTCATTCCTTAAGGCCCAGCAAGAAGGGGTGTGACGCGTATCTAGCTTATGTGAGAGATGTCAGTATCAATACCCCTACCGTTGATTCAGTCCCAGTAGTACGGGATTTCTCTGATGTGTTTCCAGCTGACCTTTCGGGCATGCCGCCCGATAGAGATATTGATTTTGGCATTGATCTGTTGCCGGGCACTCAGCCTATTTCTATCCCTCCGTACCGTATGGCTCCTCCTGAGTTGAGGGAGTTGAAGGAACAGTTGTAGGAATTACTTGATAAGAGTTTCATTCGGCCCAGTGTATCACCTTGGGGTGCTCTTGTCTTATTTGTGAAGAAGAAGGATAGGTCTATGCGTATGTGTATTGATTATCGCCAGTTGAACAAGGTTACAGTGAAGAACACTTATCCTTTACCCCGTATTGATGACCTGTTTGATCAGTTACAGGGTGCTTGTGTGTTTTCTAAGATTGACTTGCGTTCATGCTATCATCAGTTGAAGATTCGGGAGCCAGATATCCCGAAGACTGCCTTCAGGACTCGGTATGGTCATTACGAGTTCCTTGTTATGTCATTTGGGCTGACCAATGCCCCAGCAGCTTCATGCATTTGATGCACAGTGTATTCCGTCCATATCTTGATTCATTCGTCATTGTCTTTATTGATGACATTCTAGTATATTCCCGAAGTCGGGAAGATCATGAGTAGCACCTGAGGACAGTGCTCTAGACTTTGAGAGAAAAGAAACTATATGCTAAGTTCTCGAAATGTGAGTTTTGGTTGGATTTCGTGGCATTCTTGGGTCACGTGGTTTCGAGTGAGGGTATTCAGGTGGATCCGAAGAAAGTGGAAGCAGTACAGAGTTGGCCCAGACCATCCTCAGCTACAGAGATCCGCAGTTTTCTTGGCTTGGCAGGTTATTACCGTCGGTTTGTTTAGGGGTTTTTATCTATTGCAGCACCTATGACCAGGCTGACCCAGAAGGGTGCTCCGTTCCAGTGGACGGAAGAGTGTGAGGAGAGCTTTTAGAAGCTCAAGACAGCTTTGACTACAGCCCCAGTTTTGATATTGCCTACCAGTTCGGGGTCTTATGCTGACTATTTTGATGCCTCGAGGGTTGTCCTTGGAGCGGTATTGATCTAGGATGGTAGGGTGATTGCCTACGCGTCCAGACAGTTGAAGGTTCATGAGAAGAATTATCCTGTTCATGACCTCGAGTTAGCTGCTATTATTTACGCTTTGAAGATCAGGCGCCACTATTTGTACGATGTGCCTTGTGAGATTTATACTGATCACCGGAGTTTGCAGCATTTGTTCAAGAAGAAGGACCTTAATTTGCGTCAAAGGAGGTGGTTAGAGCTGCTGAAGGACTATGATATCACTATTTTGTATCACCTGGGCAAGGCCAACGTGGTGGTTGATGCTTTGAGCCGCCGGGCAGGGAGTTTGGGGAGTTTAGCTTATTTACCTGCAGTAGAGAGGCCCATGGCGATGGATGTTCAGGCCTTAGCCAGCCAGTTTGTGAGATTGGATTTTTCGGAGCCCAGTCGGGTTCTAGCTTGCATGGTCTCTCGGTCTTCCTTGTTTGATCGTATCCGGGATCGTCGGTTTGATGACCCTCATTTGCTTGTCCTCAAGGACAAAGTTTTGCATGGAGATGCAAGAGATGTGACCATTGGTGATGACGGGGTATTGTGGATGCAGGGTCGAGTTTGTGTACCCAATGTTGATGGGCTTCGAGAGTTGGTTCTAGAGGAGGCCCACAGTTCGCGGTACTCCATCCATCCGGGTACCGCGAAGATGTACCAGGATTTGAGACAACACTATTGGTGAAGGCGGATGAAGAAAGATATAGTTGGGTTTGTAGCTCGGTGCCTCAATTATCAGCAGGTGAAATATGAGCACCAGAGACCGGGTGGATTACTTCAGCAGATAGAGATTCCGGAGTGGAAGTGGGAGCGGATCACCATGGACTTCGTAGTTGGGCTCCCACGGACTTCAAGGAAGTTCGATGCCATTTGGGTGATTGTGGATAGGCTGACCAAGTCCGCGCAATTCATTCCTGTGAGTACTACCTATTCTTCAGAGCGGTTGGCGGAGATTTATATCCGGGAGATTATCCGTCTGCATGGTATTCCGGTTTCCATCATTTCAGATAGAGGTACTCAGTTCATATCGCGGTTCTAGAGGGCTGTACAGCATGAGTTAGGTACTCGGGTGGAGTTGAGCACAGCATTTCACCCTCAAACGGACGGGCAGTCCGAGCGTACTATTCAGATTCTTGAGGATATGCTCCGTGCGTGTGTGATTGAGTTTGGAGGGTCTTGGGATCAGTTCTTGCCATTGGCGGAGTTTGCCTACAACAACAGTTATCAGTCCAGCATTCAGATGGCACCGTATGAGGCTTTATATGGTGGGCGGTGTAGATCCCCGGTGGGTTGGTTTGAGCCGGGTGAGGCTAGGTTATTGGGCACAGACTTAGTACAGGATGCTTTGGAGAAAGTCAAGGTAATTCAGGATAGAATCCGTACAGCCCAGTCCAGACAGAAGAGCTACACGGACCGGAAGGTTCGTGATGTTTCCTACATGGTTGGAGAGCGGGTTCTGCTTCGGGTTTCGCCTTTGAAGGGCGATATGAGATTTGGGAAGAAAGGGAAGTTGAGTCTGAGATTTATTGGCCCTTTTGAGATATTGAGGCGTGTTGGGGAGGTTGCTTATGAGCTTGCCTTACCTCCCAGCTTGGCAGGAGTTCATCCGGTATTTCATGTTTCGATGCTCCGGAGATATCACGACGATCCATCGCACGTGATGGATTTCAATTTAGTCCAGTTGGAGAAGGATCTATCTTATGTTGAGGAGCTGGTGGCAATATTGGACAGGCAGGTTCGAAAGCTGAGGTCAAAGAACATTGCATCAGTGAAGGATCAGTGGCGGGGTCAGCCGATCGAGGAGGCGACCTGGGAGACCGAGCAGGATATGCGCAGCCGTTACCCTCATCTTTTCACTACTTCAGGTATGTCTCTATGCTCGTTCGAGGATGAAGGAATGCTTAAGTGTGGGAGGATGTAACGACCCGGTCGGACGTTTTAAGTATTAACGCCCCGATCCCTTATTAACTGCATTCCCCGTGTTTGTTTCTACTGTTGTGAGTTGCCGGGAGGATTTATTTGGAGTTTCGGAGAGTTTTGGGACACTTAGTCCCTAAATGAGAGTTTAAGTTTTAGAATTTGGACCGTAGTCGGAACAGTGTGAAGACGGCCTCGGAATGGAATTTTGTTGGTTCCGTTAGCTACGTTGTGTGATTTCGGGTTTAGGAGCGTATTCAGATCGTGATTTGGAGGTCCGTAGCTTATTTAGGCTTGAAATGCCGAAAGTTGAATTTTTGAAGTTTCCGGTTCGATAGTGAGTTTTTGATATCTGGGTCGGATTGGAATTTCGGAAGTTGGAGTAGCTCCATAGTGTTGAATGTGACGTGGGTGCAAAATTTTAGATCATTCGGACGAGGTTTGATAGACTTTTTGATCGAAAGCGTAATTTGTGAGTTTTTGAGTTCTTAGGCTTGAATCTGATGTTAAATTGGTGTTTTGATGTTGTTTTGAGCGTTTCGAAGGTTGGAACAAGTATAAATGATGTTTTAGGATTGGTTGGCATGTTTGGTTGAGGCCCCGGGGGCCTCGGGTGAGTTTCGGGTGCTTAACGGAAGTTGAATTGGACTTAGGAAGAATTTAAGTTTGCTGGACCTGTCATCACCGCACCTACGTGTGGGGGACGGCAGGTGCGGTGCCACAAAAGCGGCTAGGTGACCGTAGAAGCGAGGCCAAGGCTCCAGGACCGCAGGTGCGGCTGGGTGATCGCAAATGCGGAGCTGCAGATGCGGCCAAGCGACCGCAGATGCGGACCTAGCCCGTTAAGTGAATTCCGCACCTGCGATGCCTTTCCCGCAGGTGCGGGACAACAGGTGCGCTCCCTTGACCGCAGATGCTGAAATCGCTGGGCAGAAATATGAAATTTCGAGGGTTGAGTTCATAACTTGGAAAAATCAATTTGGAGCTCGGGGTAGGGCGATTCTGTGGAGTTTTTTAAGAGAAGATCATTGGGTAACAATTCCTTATCCCTTTCTAGTTGTACTCCATTAATCTATTGTTAGTTTTATCATTTAATTTCGGATTTGAGATGGAAGTTGGGGGAAAATTTGGAGAGAGTTCTTAGGCCTAAATTTCGAGTTTTGATTGGGAATTTGACATTGGATTTGGATAATTTTGGTATGGTTAGACTCGTGAGAGTATGAGGATTCTGAAAATGTAAATTTTACCCGACTCCGAGACGTGGGCTCGGAGGGCGTTTTGGTCATTTTACCTAATTTCGCGTATTAGCTTAGAATTTATTTGTAGAATCAGTTACTTGAAGTGTTATTTTGCATTATGCAATTGAATTGAATAGATTTGGGCCATTTGGAGTCGAATACTCGAGGCAAAAACGTTGTTTCGGGTTGATTTTGAGCCGGTTCGAGGTAAGTGGCTTGTCTAACCTTGTGTGGGAGAAACTCCCCTTAGGATTTGGTTTGTTGATAATTGAAATACCTTGTACGTGAGGTGACGAGTGCGCACTTGTGCTAATTGTTGAAAATTCGTTTTCTTTAAGTAACTATAAATGTGATTTCCTTTTTCCTGTTTATACCGTGTGTAATTTAAGCCTGCTATTAGCCTAGGGAAGCATGTTTAGTTGACTTAGTTGCCTTACTTGCTCAAATTGCCTTATTTGGATTATGTGCAGCATGCTAGGCTAGAAATACATGTTTTACCTTGGCATGAAAATTTGAATTGAATTGAGTATTCTTTTGTGTTGCTGCTGTGTGTTTACTTTGGGACAACGGGACGGTATCCCGGGAGTTTCCCCTGTATGTTTACTTTGGGACTACAGAATTGTATTCTGGGAGATCCCCCCTGCACTTTTATATTGGAACTACGGGACTGCACCTGGTAGATTCCCCCAGTACTGATTATTTATATTTGGGACTACGGATGTGGTATTCCGATAGATCCCCGCGCATTATGAGTTGGACTACGAGACTACACCCGGGAGATCCACTAGATGTTTATATTTGGGGACTACAGGACGGTATCCTGGGAGATCCCCCGGTTGTTATCTCTGCATTGAGCTATATTTATTTTCGTGATTATTTTGTCTCTGTTAAAGTTGTTGTTGTCCTTCTATCCTGTGTTACTTCTTACTGTTGCACTTTAGTATACTGTCTTATTTTGCGCTGTTATATCTTGTATTTCCTTTAACCTCAGTAGGGCCCTAACCTTCCTCGTCACTACCCGGCCGAGGTTAGGCTTGGCACTTACTGAGTACCGCTGTGGTGTACTCATGCCCTTCCTGCGTATGTTTTTCATGTGCAGATCCAGGTACTTTCACTCAGTCTTATCACGCTTGAGGCGAGGCACTTTGTAGAGACTCCGAGGTATATCTGCCGCGTCCGCAGACCGAAGAGTCTCTTTCTATTCTCAGTACTAGTATAGCCTTTTCTGTATTTCCTTTGTTGGTAGACATTTCTGGAGTTAGAGCTTATTATGTAATCTTTTAACTTGTGATTCATGGGGTTCCGGATTTTGGGAGTGTTAAATTGAGATTCTTGTATAGTTATATGCCATGCGGCATTTTAAACACTGTTTAACTTTGTTATCTCGGTTTTTAATTACTTTCTTTCGCAATTGTTTCTTTTTTCCGCATTTATTAGGCTTACCTAGTCGTAGAGACTAGGTGCCGTCACGATAGTTCACGGAGGGTGAACTGGGGTCGTGACATAAAGGCTCTTCTATTGGAAAGGAAACTTGCATGGCTAGGCCCTATGATATCAGGCAGCATTGGCTTGATTCTGTTAACAATGATCTTGGTGATGGACTTGTAGATTGTATTTCAAAGTCCAATTGGTCTGAAGTTTTTCATCATTGAGGCTTGGGGGTATTTTGGGATGAGACAGAGCAGAGTTTGGTTCATGGTCTCTTCCATGGAGTTAGTAGAGTAGCAATTTTTGCAGTAGTCAGAGACAGAGACGCCCACAATGCTCCAGTACTTTTGGTGGAGGCCATCAGGACGAGGGCATTGAAAGGCTTGAGGGAGAAGATAGCCATTTGATTTCCCCCATCTCAAAGGGCATGTCCAGTCTGTCTCTTTGGGAGTCAGAAAGGGTATGATACATTGTTAGGTGGCTGGTGGTAGAGGTGGGGGCTTAAGAGTGGGAGGAGGTATAGAGGTTGGTGAAGAAGCTCATTATGGATGTTTGGATGTCTTTCTGGTCATAGAGCCAGTTCCCTTACTCATCTTTGAGAGAGGGGATTCTGTTTCTTCTTCTTCTATTGAGAGTGCAAGTGTGGAAGAATCTGGTGTTGGCATCCCCCTCATGAAGCCAGTTAATCCTAGATTTGAGCTTCCAGAAATCCTCTTCATTTTAAGGTTTGAGTCTAACTCACTAATAAGGTTATTTTCTAGGTTTAACAAATAGCTGCTGAATTGATAATTGGGGGATCTTTGGATTCCTGCAATTCTTGCTAAGATCTTCTTTTCTTATGGAAAATGTTGCCAAAGGTATCTCTGTTCCACTGGGTCGCAAATTCTCTTGAAGGACTCGGTGGACTGGAGAAGGGTGGAATTTGCGTTGAAGGTCTCATTGATGATGCTGGGGAAAGTTGGGTGGCTAGCCCACATAGTTTCAAACCTAAAGGGTCTAGTCAAGATTTAAAATATCATAAATATAGCGAAAGCGGTAAATATTTCATTTAAACTATGTTATATACTTTAACATTATTTTATTTTATGTAAATATCACGAAAGTCGCCAACTAATATTTTTAACTGAAAAGTCACTCAATATTGTCTAAATATCATATAAAATCAGTGAGAGGAAACAAATGAGATATTTTATATAATACTTAGACAAAATTGTGTGACTTTTTATTATAAGTTTTTTATGACTTCATCGTACTTTGATGAAGTAGAGTGACCTTTTTTTGTTGCATAAATAATTTAGTAATTTGATATGTAAAATAAAAGTTGAGTGATCATTCTTAAATTTATTCTTAACGCATAACGCAAGGTCAGAAAACTACAAGTTTACCAAAATATAGTTTGCTTCCGCCTGCTTGCCCCTCTCACCCATACACCAATATAAAGTCGACGGATCCTAACTCAGAAAAATTGCATCAATGTGGCCAAGAGGGCAATTTATGTATATGGACTGAATATCTGAAAACACAAGCTGCGACAAGTAATTGTCTAATTATATTTATCTTAATGTAAAGACATTACTCAAATTAGTTTTGTGGTTCTTGGCTATAGAATGTAAATTATACGATTTATCCAGTAATTAGAAGTTGTTATTCATTTGATAAGGTGACGCCCTTGGCGTTGTTGGAGACTTTGAGTGATCAACATTAGTTGAGAGAATGTGTTGTTCTCTCCTGATATAATACTAGACAACTTTTATCACATGAGTTAGTTTCTTAGATTGAGTTGGTATTAAAATTTATTTTTCGTAATATGATATCAGAGTCATGCTTTTTTTATGCTGGTTGAAGGAATAAACCGATATCTTTTTATTTTGGACCATTCTCACCATGTGAATTAGATTTTGAGATTGAGTGATATCCAATATCCACGACGAAATCTAGGAAAATGTAAGATTGAGATTCGAAATCTCTTAGCGCTCAAATTTGACAATTAGAATTTCTATCATCTAAAGGAAAAAAGAAAAAAATATATATATACTGACATTACAAAATTATGGGATTTTTACCTTCCTATACTATATATGAAACTTTATTACCCCCCCCCCCCCCAATCAAGTTTTAACTTAATTACATGGCTATATACAATTTACCAATTATATACAAATTAGTCTTAAATGAGTATCCCATTATATTAGGAATTGAATAAGGAATAAGTTATTCTCTCTCTCTCTCTCTCTCTCTCTCTCTCTCTCTCTCTCTCTCTCTCTCTCTCTCTCTCTCTCTCTCTCTCTCCACCATTGACAACCATTAGAAAGCTTTGAAGTTATTCAAATTTGGGTTTTCAAAAACCATTATTTGTTTGGATTGGGTGTTGTTGCAAATAATTTGGAATATTGTTTGAAGTTTATATTTTAATTTTGAGAGTGCTTTGTGAAGATTAGACTTGATTTTGGTAGAATTTTATATTGAAACTCGAAAAAGAAGAAGAAGAAGAAGAAGAAGAAGAAGAAGAAGAACACATGACATACAATATACTTACGAAATTGTATTAAATTTGTATTATAATTATATATAAATTGTATTTAAGTTTTATTCTATTGTAGTAGTATATATTTTTTTATTTAAATGTTGTATGAAAGTTAAAAAATAGTTGTATACTGTATGAATCGTTGTATGAAATTTGTATTAAGTTATAAATACTATTTGTTTACATAAAATTATTGATATGCATCAAAATTGTATTAAGGGAGGAAAGTTTGATTGAAATTTTAGAGAGGAAGAAGAACACATCACATACAAAATATATACAAATCATATATAAAATACATATTGTATAAAATTTGTATGAAAATTGTATTTAAGTTGTATGATATTGTAGTTGTATTCAACTGGGTAAAAATAATGCATGAAAGTTGTACAAGAGTTATAAATAAATTTGATACTATATAATTAGTTATATAATTTTTTTTATAGTTTATATATTGTTATAAATGTATCAAATGTAAATATTTCGGCATTAAACTTTCCAATATTTGATTGAAGATTTTTATTATATTGGTGGGTGATGGAGGACTTCCAAAAATTAATATGACTTTCAAAAGCTTATTAATTATTTAGACAAGGTACACGCGAAACGCACGTATCATGAATCTAGTTACTTAAAAATAACTTATAAATATTTTTGTATGCCATCAAATACATAAGTTAAACTCTAAAAAATGAAGGAAAGAAAAGAAAGCAAAAAAGCACCTAGTTAACATTAGTTATAGAAAAAAATAAAATTATTTTATTAAAAGAAAAGAAAAACAAAATAGAAGAACACAACATAAATAGTAGTTTCCCTGCCTGTAAATCTCAAGTAAACAACAATGACAATTAGTACTCTTCAGGCATGGCCGTTGCCCCAAATTTTTACTACTTCTACTAACGCTAGACCCATTTTCCTCTGAAATTTATAGCTAAAAAGATACGATTTTTCTTTTTCAGTTTTGTCCCACAAAAATCCTCTATGTATCTTTAAAGAAGTGTGAAATAGTTAGAAAAATAGAGTGATGGAGGGAAGTGGGGAAATGGGTTTTGTAAGAGCAGATCGTATAGATTTGAAAGGCATGGATGAGCAAAAACGAAAAAAAGGAGAGGAGAGGAGAGAAAAAAGGAAAAGGAAGGGAAAGGATGTAACTGAATTCCCTAATTTAAGGTAGTAATAATGAATTGTATATAATTTATAAGTAATCCTTGTTTAGGGCGGGTAATATACAAAACTAGGACAATTTTGGTAAATAAGTTTTAAATATTGTATAGGAGGAAAAAATCCTCAAAATTATTGACTACGAGTCCTATGACCCAATAAATAAAGGAGAAAACGACCCTCTATAGCCCCTCAAAATTTTAATAGCCGATATTTTTCTCCATTGACACGAAATGTCCCTTCGGTCCAAACATATTACATCTAATTGCCCGAAATATCTATTTTGTACATTTTTTATATAGTGACAGTCTATTTTGTATATTTTTTATATAGTGATGGCCTATTTTGTATATTGATGGGTTTATAGTACCTTAGCTTCATGTTTTGATGATCTAACAAACTTACTGTCAAAGAACCAGATAAGGAACCTGATACACTTGGTACACAACTCAATCAACGAACGCAAGCTAATGTGAGTTGCTATGACTTCAAAAGATAAAGAATCAACACAGGAACCTGATCCCTTTGGGTTCCCCTGAAAACAATACGAAGTCAACTCTACAGCTGGAAAGTGAGTGCCTGCACTGAACATGCAAACAGTGCAATAGTCACTTCTCATTAGGAAGTACCTTGTACCAACTGAGTGATTACATCGTTCAAGTGATGTCATCCAAGTTGTATTAACAATAAACAGTACAACAAAACATTACTTGAATACTTGAGAATTCATTCAAGCATTCTAAACATCTGACAATCAAGCATTCAATTCTTAAGTGCATCAAGAACAAAGTACAACACCACTACGGACCAGTTCCTACAACAAGTCTCTTGTATGTCCTTAGTTGAGTTGTAACTTTGCAATTGTTCTTCATTGTAATTCCTACTTTGCTTATCTAGAAGCTTTAGTTAGGAACCCTTTGTAAACCATAAACCATTAGTGTTTGTGTCGTGACTAGAGTTAGTCATGAGTTGAAGTCTTTGTAATAGGTGTATTGCAAAGTGGCTTGTAATAGGTGTATTAAAAGTTAATAAGGGATTAAGAGTTTAATTCCAAGGTTGCATAGGTTGTAATCTAAAGATTGCTCATAGTGAAGTTAAAATCCTACCAGTGAAGGTCGTGGTTTTTTGATCCCCTTGAGCAGGGATTATTCCATGTAAAAGTTCCCTGTTCCATTTACTTACTGTCACATTGGCCTTATCTATGGAAACCTATATAGGACCTGGTCTCTATATAGTTTGGTGGACTCATATATTCTATCAATTGGTATCAGAGTGGGTTCTTTCTATCTGGTTAACACCTAGAAAGGATCCTTATGGCTGCTCCACAAAACTTCGAAGAGGGTCAGTCTACCTACAGACCACCCAGGTTCAATGACCAATATTATGGGTGGTGGAAGACAAGGATGCATGACTTTATCATGGCTGAAGATTCCGAGCTGTGGGATATTTTATGTGATGGTCCTTATGTCCCTACAAAAAAAGGTTGGAGATCCTGTTGTGACAGTGCCTAAGACGAGGAAAGAATACAACGATGCTGACAGAAAGGCTGTGGAGAAAAATTTTTGTGCCAAGAAAATTTTGGTGTGTGGTATAGGTCCTGAAAATATAACAGGATTTCAGCTTGCCAATCTGCCAAAGAGATGTGGGAAGCTTTACAAATAGCACACGAAGGAACTACTCAAGTAAAGCAATCTAAGATTGACATGCTCACCACTGAGTATGAGCTCTTCAGAATGAAGGACGATGAATCCATTCAAGACATGCACACTCGATTCACTTCCATCATAAATGAGCTACACTCGCTTGGTGAAATCATTCCTAGGAACAAGCTCATGAAGAAAATTCTCAGTGTTTTGCCCAATTCTTGGGAGAGTAAAGTGAATGCCATTACTAAAGCAAAGGATTTGCAGGCGCTAACTATAGATGAGCTGGTTGGAAATCTGAAAACCTATGAAATGAAGAAGGAGAAGAAGGACAGTGAAAGAAGAGAACCAAAGAAGGAAAAGAACTTGGTACTCGAGGCAGAAAGCAATGATTCAAGTGGCAAGGATAGTGACATGGCTTACTTAATCAGAAGGTTTCAGAAAATGGTTCGAAGGAATGGAGGTATACCAAAGAGGGGTAGTTCTAGCAAGCCAAAGAATTATGACCTCTGTCATAAGTCTGAAAAGACAGGGCATTTCATCAAAGATTGCCCTCTCCTGAAGCAAGAACACTTCAAACACAACTCTGACAAAGCAGCCAAGAGGAACCCGGTTCCTGATAAACGCTTTAAAAGAAAGAACGCTGCTAACAATATTGTGAAGCAAGCTCTTGCAGCATTAGGAGATTCTTCTAGCAAGTCTGAAGAAGAAGATGACGTAGGTGACAACTCAATAATGGCATTTGAAAGTGAAGCAAATGAGTGTGACTCAATATTTGCTTTGATGGCTCAATCAGATAATGATGAAGATGATGACAATGATGAGGTAAATTTTCGGGATGTTCAGAGTATCTGAAGTCATGCTCTCCTAAAAAAATGCATGTCATTAGCTAATGTGTTAATTGATGCTTACCATAGTCTTGTAAATGATAAGGATGCCTTAACTATGGAGTTAGGAGATGCTGGCAAACTAGAGATGACTTAAATATTGGTAGTTTGTATGGAGTTAGGAGATGTACGGCAAACTATAGATAATCTGTAAAATAAAAAGGAGGTTCTAACTGAGAAAATCACTAGTGTAGAACACAAAAGAGATGATCTGATGGTAGTTGTAGTTGACCTAAAAGAAACCATTGAGAATTTCAATAAATAAAAAGATCCCTTAGTGGAAAAAGTGGTTGTTATTGAGCAGGAAAGAGATGACCTCTTAGTGGTGACCGTAGACTTAAAGGAAACAATAAGGAACTCAAAACTGAATGTAGGCCTGGGAATTCTGGAAAAGGAAAAGAAGTGGCTAGTGAGGCACATATGAAAACAAGTTAAATGCTCTAAAAACTAGTTTGTGTGCTGAACTTGAGAAAAATAGACAGCTTCAAGCAGAATTGGAAAGAGTAAAAAGTGATCTTGAGAAGTCTCTTAATTGGACCTAGTCCTCGGATGTTATTATTGGCATGTACACTAACAACGGTGGAAACAGGCTGGAATAGGGTTTCAAAGGGATAGAACTCCTTATAACCCTCATAGCAAGTACGCCACTGTGCCTGATAATTGGTTGTGTACCTACTGTGGGAACAATGAGCATTTCAAAGTAAATTGCCAAACCAGGGTTCAGTCTCTTCAGAAAAACAAAGTTTTTGCTGAAAGAGTAACTGCTGAAAGAGGACCAGGTGCCACCCATAAAAAGTGCATGTTACCTGCATGGACTAGAAGAGCACTTATTCATCCCTTTCCTTATTAAAGGGACCCAAATTTGTTTGGGTTCCTAAATCTAAGCCTTGATTCCCTTGTGCAGGGAATAGTGAAAGGAAGCAGTCAACAGTGGTTCATGGACAGTGGATACTCAAAGCACATGACTGGAAATACCATGGACTTTCTTTCACTAAAAGCCCTACAAGAAGGGTGTGTATCCTTTGGAAATGGCAAAAAGGGGTACATTATTGGTGTTGGAAAAATTAAAAAATCACTCACTCACTCACTCAATTGAGAATGTGTACTATATCAATGGTCTTAAGTACAGTCTCTTGAGTGGTCCTCAAATATGTGATAAAGGAAACAAGGTGGAGTTCTTGTCAAAGATATGCATAGTTACAAATCTAGTAACTGGTGAAGTGGTACTTGTGGCCAAAAGATACAAGAATATCTACGTTGCTAATTTCTAGTCCCTACAAAGTGGTGATCTGAGTTGCTTGAAAGCAGTGGATGATGATGCTGAACTCTAGCACAGAAAGCTGGGGCATGCAAGCTTCTCTCTACTGAATAAGCTGGTTCAAAAGGATTAGGTTCGTGGTCTGCCCAAGTCAAAGTTCAAAGAGCACAAAGTTTGTGATGCCTGCGCTAGAGGAAAGCATGTGAAATCCTCATTAAAGCCAAAGAAGGATGGCAGCACCTCAAAACAACTTGATCTCCTTCATATGGATTTATGTGGTCCTATGAGAGTGCCAAGCAGGGGAGGAAAAAGATACATTTTTGTGATAGTGGATGACTATTCCAGATTAACTTGGACTTTGTTCCTTAGAACAAAAGATGAGACCTTTGAAGTTTTTGTAGCTTTTGTGAAGAAAATTCAAGTGAAGACGGAATCAAAAGTAGCATGCATTAGATCAGATCATGGAACAAAATTTGACAATGCTAAGTTTGATGAATTCTGCAACGAGAACGGCATCACCCACAACTTCTCAGCCCTAAGAACTCCACAGCAAAATGGAATTGTGGAAAGGAAGAACAGAACCCTTGAAGAAATTGCAAGAACAATGCCAATCAATATTGGGATTGCTAAGAACTTCTGGCTGAAGCTATCAACCTTGCCTGCTACTTGGTGAACAAGTGCATGATCAGGTCTCTCTTGAACAAAACTCCCAATGAGTTGCTGAATGGAGGGAAGCCCAAGCTGACTCAGACTATCATCTACTGCTACCCGATTACTATGTTAAAGTTGTTTACCTAAAAGCGTTCTAATTCAATTCTAAGTCGTACCTTTGCGTACATTACCTGTCCCATGCCTATGGTCCAGGAGGCATTGGACCTCTATTTAGGGTGGTTCTAGACTTTATTTAGGTTGTGATAACTAGGGATTCTAGCTCATTTTACACTCCTTTTCACTTGAGTTTTTAGTAAAAATGTATGTAAAATAGTCCCAAAGGCTTACATGTCGTACTTGTTTGCAGGGTTTGACAAAAAAGGTGACAACAAGTCAAAATCAGCTCAAAAGGAGTGAAACATGCACAAGTACAAGGACAAGTTCAAGCACAGTTGAAACAAGACCCACTGCGGACCGCACAAAATAGGGTGCGGCCACAGTGAGGAGATTCAGAGAGTGCTGATTCCGGAAATCCAAGCAGTGCGGCCACAAAGCATTTCATGCGGACCGCACTGGACTCACTGTGACCGCACTCGATATTGTGCGGTCCGCAAAGAAGGAGTTCAGAGAGTTGAAGATTTGGAGCTAATTGCCAATGCATTCCGCGGTCCTTTTTATGCGGACCGCAACAGAAGCCACCGCGGCCGCGGTGCATTTTATGCAGCCCACGGTGGCCAAGTTCAGAGAGCAGAGTTTAAAGCCAAGAAGCCTCACTGCGGCCGCACTCGATTTTGTGCGGACCGCACTACCCCCGCAGGGGTATTTTTGTCCAAAAAATTTGGCCAAGTATAGATACTTTCTTTTCACATTTTTAGGTCATCTTTTGTAATCTGAGTTGGGGCTGAGCACGTGAACGAGACTTTTATTCCTTTTTGAGTATTTTTAGGCTACTAATATGCTAAATCTCTATTATCTTAGATTGTAATTAATTATTATGGTTATTTCTTCATCTAATTTCTTGTTTTCTTCCCTAATTATGAGTAGCTAGACCCACTACCTAGGGTTGTGGCTCAACCCTAGTGTGGGTATTTGAT
This sequence comes from Nicotiana attenuata, assembly GCF_001879085.1. NCBI lineage: Eukaryota > Viridiplantae > Streptophyta > Magnoliopsida > Solanales > Solanaceae > Nicotiana > Nicotiana attenuata. The sequence goes on from NC_031991.1 coordinate 71,713,166, forward strand.
GGGTCTTGAGTTTTAAGGCTTGAATGTGTATGGGTGTTTGATATTTGGACCGATTTATGTTTTTTCATGTTGAATTAGTGGTTGCAAACACTAAATTGTTAATGACTTGGGTTCTTCTTGAGAAAGAGAACTTGAGTCTAGGAAAATTGGTCCAACAAGGAAATGGGGTGTATTCAAGAGATTGATAGCCCCAATTAAAGGGTTAAACCTAGAGATAGTAATACCCGACTTGAACCTCAATTGCTTGCTCAATTGTAATACCCAATTGGTCTTGAGAAAGTCAATTTGGGAAAAATCACTCAAACTACCGAGAGGTATAGAGTGAGAACTTTCGTGCATTGGTTAGATCGTAATCACCATCATAACATCCTTGCCTTAGACTTGAGAATCCGTCAAATATCCACCTGGGAGTGGGTCAGTTCCCTAGTGCCTATTTAACCTATTAGAAACCCCTTTTAGCAATTACTCTTAGCTTAATTTAGCATCTTATTAGGATAATATTAGAAGTAATCAAAAAGACCAACTATGATTGGAAGTGCAATTAAGAGTAGTGCACATTGCTAGTTTGGATAGGAAACCAACTCCAACTTCTAGCTCCGTGTGGATTCGATCCCGACCTATTCGGGTAAAAGCTGCATCGACCCGCTCTCGCCACTCCATAGTAGTGCAGGGTTGGCACCTATCACCTTTTTGGCGCCGTTGCCGGGGAGCTAACGGTTTTGGCTGTCTATCTAAATAGTTTTATGTATTGCTTTTCTTTCCTTCTGTGTTACTAATCTTTGTTTGACGCCAATTCAGGTACAAAATGGTGGCAAACAACAACAATGACCCTCTTGGAAATGTGACCCGGGGGGAGGAGGTTGATGATATCGGCGAGGATGAGGTGCCTCTTGTACTTCAATGACAACGGAGAGGCCGCTAGGCCAATGATAATGCTAATGATAATATTCCAGACCCTCCCCCACCACCTCCAAGAGTGGCCCCTCGGGTGCTTCCCAACCAAGGATACGCCAGTGCAATTGTCCCACCCCGGATCCGGGCGGGCAATTTTCAAATTACCAATGTGATGCTGACCTTGCTAGAGCAACGAGGATATTTCACGGGTGCTCCCGATCAAAATGCCTACAAGCACCTCAAGGGTTTTGTTGATACATGCCCGGGGAGCAAGCAAACCATTGTGTCCGAGGATGCTTTGCGGTTAAGACTATTCCCCTTCTCTCTTCGGGGGAAGGCACTAGACTGGCTGGAGAGACTCCCAACCATTCCATCCATACCTGGGATGAGTTGGCGGATAAATTTATTGCAAAGTTCTTCTCACCGGAGCACATGGCAACTTTGAGGGATGAAATATTAGCTTTCAAACAAGAGCCCAACGAACCACTACATGAAATTTGGGAGCAATACCGGACCATGGTTAAGGAATGCCCTAACAATGATATGACTGAGGCGATGATACAACAGACCGTCTATCGGGGCATTAACACAACAAATCAGTGCATAGTGAACCAATTAGCTGGGGGCAATTTCATGAACACGCCCTATGATCAAGCTGGTGAAATTTTAGATGAGATGGCGGACACTTCTTCCGCTTGGCAAAGTAGAGCCAATGTGCCACAGGGTGACCCCACGGTCATTCATTTGCACAAGGAGCTCCATGATCATGGGCAGGCAATAGCAGAACTGACAACAACCATGAACCAGCTAGCAAAGGCACAGTTACAACAGGTGCAAGCTCCACGAAAAGTTAATGCTATGGAGGGTGTCAATATGTTGGTGAACAAAAGACGACAAAGAGGGCAACAAAACCAAGGGAATTCGGATCAATACAATCAAGATAGTGGTGGGTTCCAAGATGATGGGTATGAAGAGCAGAACGAAGAAGTGCAATACGTGAATAATTATCAAGGCCAACGGGGCAATTCTTCTAACCAACAACAATAATGGAGATCCAAAGGCAATTGGGGTAACCAATAACAAGGCAACAACAATTGGAATAATCAACAACAAGGGAACAACAATTGGGGAAACAACAATCAAAATCCTAATTGGGGAAATCAGAACAACAATCGGAATAATCAAGGAAACTGGGGTAACAACAACAACAATTGGGGTAGAAACAACAATCAGGGTGGATGGAACAACAACAATCGGGGAAATCAGGGGCAAGGCTTTCAAAGGCCCCTAATGTATCAACGGCCAAGTAATCCACCTCCTTTTCCATCCCAAGGTCCTATTTCATCCAACAGTGACATGGGGAGAATTGAAATGATGTTTGAACAGATGATGAAAAAGAATGCTGATTCAGATGCTCAGTTAGCATCCAACAACACTTCAATCAGAAATTTGGAGGTTCAGCTAGGCCAAATCTCACAGTCCTTGAATTCTCGTCCTACGGAGGCGCTACCTAGTGATACGGTAGTGAACCCGAAGGGTGGGAAGCATACCGGGCAAGCAATGGCAGTAATTAGAAGAAGTGGACGAGGCGGTGATGTGAATGCCTCCAAACAAGAAGAAATTTTAAGTGAGGAAGTCGAGTTGCAAGAGGATGAGATCCCTTTGGTGGTGGAGAATGTGATTGATGAGAACGTGAATAAAGAAGTGAGAATTGATATCAAAGATACCAAGGTGGAAACACAGAATGACGTGAACCCGTCTAGGGAACACGTAATAGACATGCCAGAGCCGGTTGCGCCAAAAGCCAAGGCACCCTTGCCTAGGCCACCTCCACCTTATCCTCAAAGGCTAGCAAAGCAGAAAAATGAGAATCAGTTCAAAAAGTTCATTGACATGATGAAGAGCATATCCATTGACGTGCATTTGGTGGAGGCTTTGGAGCAAATGCCTAGCTATGCTAAATTTATGAAAGATTTGGTGACGAAGAAAAGATCCATGGACTGTGAAACTATCAAGATGACCCACCAAGTTAGTGCTATAGTACATTCAATGGCTCCGAAGTTGGAGGATCCCGGTGCTTTCACCATTCCTTGCACTATTGGAAGTGCAGACTTTGCTAAAGCTCTATGTGATTTGGGGGCAAGTATCAACTTGATGCCCTACTCAATTTTCAAGACTTTGGGTATTGGACAGCCGAGGCCGACTTCCATGAGGTTGCAAATGGCAGATAGATCGATGAAGAGGCCTTTGGGTATAATAGATGATGTTCTCGTCCGGGTGGACAAATTTATCTTGCCAACTGATTTTGTGATTCTCGATTGTGAGGTTGATTTTGAGGTACCTATAATTTTGGGAAGACCTTTCCTTGCTACTGGGAAGGACTTAGTTCATGTGGAAGCAGGGGAACTCACTTTTCGAGTGGGTGATGAAAAAGTGGTCTTTCTTGTGTGCAAGTCAATGAAGTAGCCCAACTGTACAGAAGTGTGCTCATTTGTGGATCTTGTCACGGCAGTGATAATTGATGATACTAGTGCAATGATCAATGTGGAGGACCCTCTAGAGGCGGTTTTGTTGAATCTTGATGTCAATGAGGATGAAGGCCGTGTGGAGTGTGTCAATGCTTTACATGGAATGGGCTCTTACTCTTATGAGCCTCGGAAGCTATCCTTGGATCTTGAAAATAGAAAGACTCCACCAACCAAGCCTTCAATTGAGGAACCTCCGGTGTTGGAGTTGAAGCCGTTTCCTCCACACCTCAAGTATGAATTCTTAGGCCCTAGTTCAACTTTGCTAGTTATTCTTTCCTCTTGTCTTACTAACATGCAGGTAGATGCCACATTGGCGGTGATCCAAAAGCGGAAGAAGGCAATTGGATAGACTCTAGCTGATATTCGGGAATAAGCCCCGCATTCTGTATGCACAAGATTATTCTGGAAGATTATGCAAAACCCTCCTTGGAACATCAAAGGAGGTTGAACGAGGCAATGCAAGAAGTTGTGAAAAAGGAGATGATCAAGTGGTTAGATGCCGGGGTTGTGTAACCCATCTCTAACAGCTCTTGGACTTCGCCGGTGCAATGTGTGCCGAAGAAGGGTGGGATGACCATGGTGACCAATGCTCAAAATGAACTAATCCCTACCCGGACAGTCACTGGATGGAGGGTGTGCATGGACTACCGCAAGCTGAACAAAGTGACCCGCAAGGATCACTTTCCATTGCCTTTCCTTGACCAGATGCTTGATCGACTTGCTGGGCGTGCCTTCTACTGTTTTTTGGATGGATATTCTGGGTACAACCAAATCTTGATTGCTCCAGAAGATCAGGAGAAGACCACTTTCACCTGTCAATATGGCACCTTTGCCTTTTCTAGGATGCCTTTTAGGTTGTGTAATGCTCCAGCAACATTCCAGTGGTGTATGATGACCATTTTCACCGATATGGTGGAAAATATTTTAGAGGTGTTCATGGACGACTTTAGTGTGGTGGGTGACTCATTTGATGAATGCATCAAGAATCTTGATAGGGTGTTGGCCCGGTGTGAGGAAACTAATCTTGTGCTAAATTGGGAAAAATGCCACTTCATGGTTGAGGAGGGCATAGTTCTTGGTCACAAAATTTCAAAACATGGCATAGAGGTGGACAAAGCTAAAATAGAGGTGATTTCAAGGCTTCCTCCCCCCATTTCTGTCAAGGGGGTTAGAAGTTTTCTTGGGCATGCAGGGTTCTACCGAAGATTTATCAAGGATTTTTCAAAGGTAGTGAATCCTTTGTGCAAACTATTAGAAAAGGATGCCAAGTTCGTGTTCGATGAGGAATGTATGCAAGTATTTGAACTTCTCAAGCATAAGTTGACCACCACCCCTATTATTACCGCACCCAATTGGAGCTTGCCTTTCGAGCTCATGTGCGACGCGAGTGATGTTGCGGTTGGGGCACTTTTGGGTCAAAGAGTGAGCAAAATGTTTCATCCAGTGTACTACGCGAGCAAGACAATGAATGATGCCCAAAGGAACTACACGGTGACTGAAAAAGAGTTGTTGGCTATTGTGTTCGCAATGGAGAAATTTCGGCCGTATCTCATGGGCGCCAAGGTCATAGTGCATACCGATCATGCCGCTCTTAGGTATTTGATGACGAAGAAAGATTCCAAATCTAGGTTGATGCGATGGGTCTTGTTACTTCAAGAGTTTGATTTGGAAATTGTGGACCGGAAAGGTTGTGAAAACCAAGTGGCGGACCACTTGTCCCGCTTGGAGAAGGAAGGGAGGCCGTGTGATGGCCTAGAGATCAATGATTCATTTCCCGATGAGCAACTACTTTCTGTGTCGATGAATGATATGCCATGGTTTGCGGATGTTGCTAATTTCTTTGTGACTGGTATAATCCCGTGTGAGCTCTCTTCTAACCAAAGGAAGAAGCTCAAACGGGATAGTTTGGATTTCTATTGGGATGAGCTGTACTTGTTCAAAATATGCACCGATGGAGTGATCGAAGGTGTGTCCCAAAGGAGGAGCGGTTGAGTATTTTGGAGGCTTGTCATTCCTCTCCCTATGGTGGCCATCATGGCGGGGCGAGGACAGCTTCGAAGGTTCTTAGTTGTGGGTTTTACTGGCCAACTTTGTATAAAGATGCAAGTGAACTTGTGAAGAGGTGTGACGAATATCAAAGAGCGGGTGGTATTTCGAAGAAAGATGAGATGCCTCTCAACACCATTTTAGAAGTTGATATTTTTTATGCGTGGGGTATTGATTTCATGGGCCCATTTGTAAGTTCATGTGGGAACACATACATTCTAGTGGAGGTTGACTATATTTCAAAATGGGTTGAGGTCGTGGCATTACCCAATAATGAGGCCCGAAGTGTGGTTGCGTTTCTCAAAAAGAGCATTTTTACAAGGTTTGGCACTCCTCGTGCAATCATAAGTGATGGGGGTCGCATTTTGGCATTAGAGCTTTTGACACTTTGCTTGCAAAGTATGGTGTCAATCACAAAGTTTCTACTCCTTATCATCCTCAGGAGAGTGGCCAAGTGGAAGTCTCAAACAGGGAAATTAAGAGTATATTGTCAAAGACGGTCAATGCAAATAGGACCGATTGGTCTAAGAAATTGGATGATGCTCTATGGGCTTATAGGACTGCTTACAAGACTCTGATTGGTATGTCTCCGTACCGGTTGGTGTTTGGGAAAGCTTGCCATCTTCCGGTTGAGTTAGAGCACAAGGCCATGTGGGCTTTGAGGAAACTGAATCTTGAATGGGATGTGGCAGCAAATCTTCGTGTGGAGCAGCTTAATGAACTTGATGAATTCTGATTCCATGCCTACTCCAGTTCGTCCTTGTACAAGGACAAGATGAAGTACCTTCATGACAAGTATGCTCGTAGCAAGGAGTTCAAAGTGGGTGATTTGGTTCTCTTGTTCAATTCTCAGTTACGTCTGTTTTCGGAAAAGCTTAAGTCTAAATGGAGTGGACCTTTTGAAGTGGTGTTTGTGACTCTGTTTGGTGCACTTGACTTGAAAAACAAAAGTGGTGAGATCTTTAGAGTTAATGGGCACAGAGTCAAGCACTATCTTGGCAAGATTGATGACAGTCACGTGGTGGCAATGATCCATCTCAAGTGATTTGATGGTAATCTGCGTCGTGCCGCGACGTTAAATCATGCGCTTCTTGGGAGGCAACCCATGTGTCTTTCTTTTTGTTTTACTTTGATTTCTTTTTAGAGTAGGATTTGTTTTTGGACTAACTGGTTGTGAGATGTTGTAGGCTTGTTTTGATGCAGTGCAGGACCAAGTTGGGAAAATGTGCAACTCTCTGAAGTTTACACTGCGGCCGCATTGCATTTTGTGCGGCCGCAAAGACCTTAGTGCGGGGGCACAAAATCAATGCGGTCCGCAATGATGATTGATGCATACCAATGGTTCTCTGAAGTTTGCCACCGCGGCCGCATTGCATTTTGTGCGGTCCGCAGTGGACCACTGCGGCCGCAGAGCATTTTGTGCGGTCCGCAGTGGTTGCCTTTTCAAACTTCTTGTTTCTGAGTACCGCGGACCGCGGTGCCATTTTGTGCGGTCCGCGGTGGGTAGGTGAGATAGGCCCCAGTTCCTTTTTAAATAAATAAAACCTAAGGCCCTCATTTCAAACTTTTCGACCCTTTGCTCTCTAATAGTGAAAAATTACTGTTCATACAAGCCCTACTTGCACAATTTCATTCACTTCCTGTCAATTATCTGTGTTGTATCTCACTAACTGGTAATCTTAATTTTTCCATAGTCTTTAACTTTGCTATTTTCTTTTAATTAGCTTCTTCTTCTTCTTGTTCTTCCCGTTTTCTTTCAATTCTGTAGCGTAGGTTTGTTAATCATGGGTAAATTAGGGCTAATTAGTCAAAAAACTGATTCAACACCTAGGGAATTAATTCTAGGTGAAAAAATGGACTAAAAGCGTGAAAAATTTGAACCCTAGGTTGGTGTTGCTGTTGAGTGCTCACCGCGGACCGGGGTGGAATTTTTGCGGTCCGCGGTGCTTCTGTGCGGTCCGTAATGCTATTTTGTGCGGACCGCGGTGATGCAAGTTCTAAAAGCTGATAAGTGAGGACCGCGACCGCAATGGATTTTGTGCGGTCCGCGGTGCCTCAATGCGGACCGCAATACATTTTGTGCGGTCCGCGGTGCATAGATTCAGAGAGTGGGTAGTATGATTCCCACCTCAGTGCGGACCGCAATAGATTTTGTGCGGTCCGCAGTCTACAACTTCTGAATGTCTGTAAATTTTCTGCAATGATTCACTGCCTCTGCTAATACTAACAAGCATAGACTGTATTCTCTTTGCAGATAATGGTGAAATCACGAGGCGGAAGCGATAAACAGAAAGGGAAAGCTGAGTCCTCCTGGGGGAGGGGACGTGGAAAGATAAGGTTGACCCCCCAAGCTCGGCAAGCAATAAAGGCGACAAGGTGCGGAATTTAAAAGTAAAGTTTGATGGAAAAACGATAAATGACTACCTGGGATTCATGGATGAGGATGAAACATTGTACCTAGAGAAGGTAGCACTGGGGGAGAGTGTACGTCCGTGGTTAGCTGAGTACTTGTCAATCTTAGGTACCACCCCAGTATGGTTGACAGCGGGAGTGAAAATTCTAAGGAGGACCCTGAACTTCGAAGCAAAAGGGTGGGTGACATTTGTTTGTAGCAGGCTAGACCCCACCACTCACGACAACTCTATCCCTATCTCCCGGGCTATATTAGTGGCATCGATCATGGCGGGGTAACCGATCAACATCGGGAATGTGATGTCCAGGGTGATTACACGGGTGGTGAACGAAGGTGATAGAAACTACCCTTTCCCAAATATCCTGACCATGTATTTTAAGGATCTAGATGTGGAGAAGCGCAGATTTGATGTGAAAGTGAAAGCCAAGGCACCTTTCTCCTGGTACAACACCAAGGGTCCTGACAACCCCAAAGACCCTAAGGGCAAAGCCTCTACTTCTACTGGCCAGTCTGAAGAGCCAATAGTTGTAGTCACTCCTTCTCAGCCTCCTTCAACCACACCAGACATGGCCTTAGGACCCTCCACTTCTACTGTTCCAGATATCCCCTCATCGTCAGCCTATCCGTTGACTGCCCACCGCTTGAACCAGACCCTTGCCAGTATCAACAACTGGATGCAGGCAGCGACCTCTAAGCTGTCTGTGCTGTCTACCTCTGTAGAAGCCCAGTCTGTACCTCCCCAGCCGCAACTTCCACCGTTAGTGGAGGACACTCTCAAGGAGCTTCTAGACAACCAGAAGAAGCTCCTGGAGAACCAGAAATTAATATTGGAGGCTATGGATTCTCATGGAAAAGCCCTGAAGGAGCTCACCAAATAAATAAAGAAATTGAGGAAGACTCGGGCATCCAAGGAGGTGAAAGAGTTGAGGGCGGACATGGAGAAGATGAAGGTTGATCACTTGCCTCTGGACCTTCTATTGCATGACCCAGCTCCAGCAGCCCAACTTGAGCCAGAGCGGGAGACAGAGAGGCCACCAAAGAGGAGGAGGGTGATTCCCCGTGCTGATGACGCTGTTATAGAGTTGGAGGACCCGCAGGGAGGTTCCTCTAGCTAGCCCCAGATTCCAGTATAGGCCCAGGACTCAGTACAGGCCCAGGTCCCAGTGGAGACATAGATTTCAGGGAGCCAGCCATAGGTTCCCGAGCAGACCGAGGACCCAGGGACCCAAACTCAGGATCCTATGCAAGCGGAGGGCCAATATAGAGTTTTCTCTTCACTTTCTATCTTTTCTTGTGCTTATTTTGGTTAGTTAGCATTGAGGAAAATGCTAGCTTTCATTTGAGGGGGTAGCCCTATTTGGATGACTGTATATATGACACTACTTTCTTTTTATGCTTTTATTTTCACTTTTGGTATGTATATATTCATTTTAGTTCACTTTCCGTACTTTTACAACTTTGGTCTGTATATAAAGTTACTTTCTAACGTACATATTCATCCTCCCTTATGTATATTCGACTAAATCCCCTATTGTACATATTTTACTTTCCGCATTTCCTTTCTTCTTTACTAGCTTCTGATTTTATTTTGATAGCTTCTTATTTTTAGTCTTTGTGAGAAATAAGCATTTGATTTTCTTAATGCCACGGTTCTTTCCAAAGGTGGAATTTGTGTGAACTGGGTGGCTCTTCCCGATGATGATCGCATGACAACCTTCTTAAGGGTTTGAGTCTATTTTTCTTTTCCTTTTTGTGTAAATAATAGCTAGTGACTAGTGGTGCCTCAAACAAAGCTTCACTTGGGCCTAGCACATTTGCCTTTGATCCCATGGTCAAAAATAAATTGTTGTGTATAGGATGGTGAAAGTTGTGACCTTGAGACTCTTGTGTTGGCCAACAATGATCAAGTGATTTTTCGGGACCATTGTGTTGCTCAAATCTTAGCTAAGGTCGTTGTGGGCCCTCGACTCTGTCTCTTTAGCAATCCCATAGCTTGTGTGGTGAGAATTTGAATTGCAAGTCCAAGTCCCGTGCCATTAGTCTAGAACTTACCCTGAATGTTTGTCTAGGAGAAATCCTAAGTGTAGTTTGACTTGAGAAGTGATTATAGGCTCTTCTTGATCCAAATGATATCTTGAAAGCATCCATAGCCTACCAATGATAATGTCCCTAGTCAACCCCTTTGAGCCATAACCATTTTCCTCCAACAACCATGATACAAGCCTTTACCCGTTTTGAAATGACCCTCTCTTGGCACCCAATCTTTCCTTAGCACATGGCAAAAGCATAAGTTTGGGGGGAGAGACAAGGAATGCAACAAACTGGTAAAAAGGTACAAAATGAAGAAAAGGAAAGGCAATGAAAAAGAAAGAAAATCAAAAAGTCAAAAAGAATGAGAAATACAGAAAAAAATGAAGGGATTGAATAAAAGTAAAGTGATGAAAGGCGTGGAAAGCCTAAAAAGGAGAAAAAGGTTTGAAATGAACAAGAAAGAGTGACAGTGTGTCTCTCTAACCCCGAAGAAAGAAATAAATGACTCAAAAGAAAGTCAAGAGAAGGTATGCCAAAATAAAGCAAATGAAGTGCTTAAGGGAAGATGAAACCTACTTAGACCAAATATTTCCTACCCTGAACCAAATGCCTTCACTATGACTCCGCAAAAGCCCTATATGATCTTAAGTTGAATGAAGCTTACATTAGTGGTGACTCACATAAGGGGCAAGCTTATGGTACTTAGAGCTGGACTTGTGACCTTTCTTTGAGAGAGATGAGTGTGTTTCCACTATCCTCATTCTGAGTGCTACAATCTAAAAGTAAGGTTTGCTTAGGGAAAGTTGAGGATGTATGAGTTTGGGTTCCACAATGACCAAAGTAGTAGAAAGAGTTTCTTTGATGAGTCGAGTCAATCCTTGATGCTCTTGTGTCGCACTAAAACCATGGTGTTTAAAAGAGTGAATGTTGTTAATGATCCATTTGAGTTGAGGGCAATTGTTAGTCCCAATTGATGCTAGATGAGATCACTTTAGGTCAGCTGAATTTTCTTGGATTTACCCATTAGGATGTGGGTCTTATTTTGTTTGCTTGAGGACAAGCAAAAGCTTAAGTTTGGGGGAGTTGATAACTAGAGATTCTAGCTTATTTTACACACCTTTTCACTTGAGTTTTGAGTACAAATGTATACAAAATAGTCCCAAAGGCTTACATGTCATACTTGTTTGCAGGGTTTGATAAAAAAGGTGACAACTAGTCAAAATCAGCTCAAAAGGAGTGAAACATGCACAAGTGCAAGGACAAGTCCAAGCACAGTTGAAACAACACCCACTGCGGATCGCACAAAATGGGGTGCGGCCGCAGTGAGGAGATTCAAAGAGTGCTGATTTCGGAAACCCAAGTTGTGCGGCCGCAAAGCATTTCGTGCAGACCGTACTGGACTCACCACGACCGCACTCGATATTGTGCGGTCCGCAAAGAAGTAGTTCAGAGAGTTGAAGATTTGGAGCTAATTGCCAATGCGGTCCGCGGTCCTTTTTATGCGGACCGCAACAGAAGCCACCGTGGCCGTGGTGCATTTTATGCGGCCCGTGGTGGACAAGTTCAGAGAGCAGAGTTTAAAGCCAAGAAGCCTCACTACGGCTGCACTCGATTTTGTGCGGACCGCACTACCCCCGCAGGGGTAATTTTGTCCAGAAAATTCGGCCTAGTATAAATACTTTCTTTTCACATTTTTAGGTCATCTTTTGTAATCTGAGTTGGGGCTGAGCATGTGAACGAGTCTTTTATTCCTTTTTGAGTAATTTTGGGCTACTAATACGCTGAATCTCTATTATCTTAGTTTGTAATTAATTATTATGGTTATTTCTTCATCTAATTTCTTATTTTCTTCTCTAATTATGAGTAGCTAGACCCACTAGCTAGGGTTGTGGCTCAACCCTAGTGTGGGTATTTGATGAGTCTTGAGTTTTAAGACTTGAATGTGTATGGGTGTTTGATATTTGGATAAATTTATATTTTTCATGTTGAATTAGTGGTTGCAAACACTAAATTGTGCCTTAATGACTTGGGTTCTTCTTGAGAAAGAGAACTTGAGTCTAGGAAAATTGGTCCAACAAGGAATTGGGGCATATTCAAGAGATGGATAGCCCCAATTAAAGGGTTAAACCTAGAGATAGTAATACCCGACTTGAACCTCAATTGCTTGCTCAATTGTAATACCCAATTGGTCTTGAGAAAGTCAAGTTGGGCAAAATCACTCAAACTACCGAGAGGTATAGAGTGAGAACTTTCGTGCATTGGTTAGATCATAATCCCCATCATAACATCCTTGCCTTAGACTTGAGAATCCGTCAAATATCCACCTAGGAGCGGGTCATTTCCCTAGTGCCTCGTTAACCTATTAGAAACCCCTTTTAGCAATTACTCTTAGCTTAATTTAGCATCTTATTAGCATAATATTAGAAGTAATCAAAAAGACCAACTATGATTGGAAGTGCAATTAAGAGTAGTGCACATTGCTAGTTTGGATAGGAAACCAACTCCAACTTCTAGCTCCCTATGGATTCGATCCCGACCTATTCGGGTAAAAGCTGCATCGACCCACTCTCGCCACTCCATAGTGGTGCAGGGTTGGCACCGATCAGGCTGCTTAAAGGCAACATACAAAACACATAGGACTTCATGTAAAGGCAATTAAGGGCTCAAGTTAGCCTCCACACTTAGACAACAAATGCACAAAAACTGATTCACACATTAGGCGTTAGACAATTTCAGAATTGAGGCAAATTAATGCCATTAAGCCCTATGGATATGGTTTCTATGTGACCTTAGATTCAAACGTACAGGCAGTTCAGATGCGAGGTGCCACTTTAAACTTATAGACATGATCTCCAAACAACTATACAGTTTAGGAGTATTTGGTATTGCATGCTGATTATTGAGATTACAGGTTACAAGTTATTAAACCTATAGCCATGATCTCTAAGTGATTTACGTAGTAAGGGCAGTGATAACCATTGGAAATACTCAGGATTACTCGTGTTTGATCCTATGGGCATGCTTTCTAAAAGTGGCATGGCTAGGCAGTGAAACAGTATTTGAAAGTTTAACATTAACACTTTAAAGCGAGTGGTAATACCCTATAGGCAGGATTTCTAACGATTGACGATTGAAACTGATTTTTTTATACTTAGCCCCTATAGGCATGCTTTATAGGTAAGCAATTGATAACAATAGCAAATTAACCTATTAAAGTCCTATAGGCATGACTTCTAGATGAAGATCGGTAAAACATAAGCTAGTATAGTCCTATAGGCATGGTATCTAATGGATATGCTGCAGTTATACAAATTGAAGTAATGTTTATTGACATTTGCTTCCTATAGGCATGTTGTCCAGTAACACGTAGGAGTAGGCATAGGAATAAATAAAGCAATTATGCTTTGATAGTAGACAAGTTGTGTGAGTGCGATTCTCCTAATGGCATGATTTCTACCAGTGTTCATGGAAATTGAATACCATATATGGCAGGTTGAATAAAATAACAAGTAGATCATACGAACCCTATAGGCATGTTTTATACCCTTTCATGTAATCATTAGAGTATGCCTATTTTCGCGAGTTTACTAACATCCCAAATGTTTATTACAAAAGTATTACAAACCAGAAGCTAAATATAAGTACAATATTATATGAAAGATAATAATAGGCCTACAGTAAGCCCAAAAGGAGATACCCAATATTGCCTGGGCCTTCAACAAACTCTTTCTTCATAAATAGCATACCCAGATCCCAACATGGGACTATATTGATCAGCACAGCCCAAAAACCATAGAGGAACTCAAGCCAAACCAAACAGCCACAAATTAACCATATGACCCAAACATTGAATTACACAAAAATCACTTAAACAACCCAAGTGTACAGATTCAATAGATAGAATGAGGAAAGAACTGAGTGTCAGAGATAGCTCAAGTCTTAGTAGTAAAGAGAGTGCCCAAAGAACCTTGAATCCTAGTGAGTCAGAGTTCACAAGGGTCTCAAATAGATCCCGAGAAGTGCTCACACTAGGGAGGTCAATAGTGAGAGTCTTAGTGGACTTGGCTTTCAGTCGACCAAGAGTGATGGATTCAGAATAGTGTAGGTAACAAATGAGAGTGAGACAACAATGGTTAAGGGACAGAATTTGAAGAGATACACTTGTATTTTAGAAAGCAGACATAGCAAAGTGCTCTAAAACACATAACATACTAGTTAAGAGGGTCCACAAGACTTAAAGGCATGTTGCTATACAGGTTCAACACTTAACAAGAAGTAACATATTGGCAGAAAACACATTGAGAGAGTTAGAGGAGAAACAAGTTTTTTCTGAGATAACAAGATTAGCATACAAAGGTGCATAATACCAAACGAGTCTAAGTAGAGCACTAACTTAAAGGGTTTAAAGCCTAAGGGTCCAAATTATACTGAATATCCATCACAACACCAGAAAGTAGACATGCCAATTCATCATTAAGACAAACAGTATCAAACATTGTAAGGAAACACAAATTAAGATAGCCACTCTAGAGGTCAAAATAATCACAAAGGATACAGAATCACGCAAACCAAAGACATGCTGAGTGACACAATAGCAGGGGAGCCAGTCATAGTTAATAGTGAAGGTCTCAACACAGATTAAAACATATTATAGATGCGAGTTAGTCATTACAGGAATCCAGAACAAACTAGAAAAGCAAGCTCATGTCAAACAGTAAATGTAGACATTCAAGTACCAATACATTAGGCTAAATGAACTTAAGAGGGTCTAAATTATTCAAGTGAAGCATATTCAAATAACATATCTCAAAACTGGAACTTTTGGGTAAAAGTCAAATGCTAAAGAGGTTCGGATCATAAGACGAGTTCCATGCTAGCAAAGTTACACACAGAGATAGCCTAGAAACACATTAGGTCACGAATTCAGAAGTATGAATATGCAACTCATGAATACAGAAGAACGGAATTGTAAGAGCCAAGTGACTTACCAGTTAAACAGATAACAAGAAAGAACCAATTCCACAGTACTCTGAATATCAACAAAGAGAAAGAACCCAAAATCTTAGTGCGTCAAGGTTCCCAAGGGCTTCAAATGAACCTTGGGCAGTGCTCGCACCAAGAAAGGTTGGAAAATTGAATTCCGGTGGCCTTGGCTTTCAGCTGGCCAAGAATCAAAATATAGAACGAGAGAATGAGAGAACAATAGAGTAATAGCTTCAGTTTTTAGTGAATCTAGTGATTAAAGGTATGTATCAAAGGGGAACGGGGAGGGATTTATATTGTTGTTAAAGCAGGCGAGTAAATAAGGAAAGACGTCAATCAAACGTGAACAAAGAAAGGAAAAACATACATGCAATCATAAAGCAACCAATAAAGGAAAGAAATCGAAAGATCAAACCCTCATTAGGGTTCATCGTTTGAAAATCCGTCTGCTGGTATGAGAAATCAACTACTCTTCCATGTATATGGATGAGATATTGTCCAGATCTTAGCGATTGAAGTTGAACGAGCCCGAATCTGAGAGATGGTACGTGCCAAGTTTAGGCAAGTACTAAGTGACACCAAAGTCTTGCAAGTAATACTGAGGTAACACTTAAAAGGCAAGAAAATCATGGAAGGAATCCATGATTGAGACAGATTTGGAGAAGATAGGAAGGGCGGCTAGGGTTTCTGAAGGAGGGAGGAGTGTTTGAGGGCGGCTGATGAAGAGAAATGGGGATTAGGGTTTGGGTGAGGGGATATAAGAAGAGTGGGGGGAGTGTTGTGAGCCGTTGATCAATTTTGATCAACGGCTGGGCCGGGTTTTGGACTAGGTAGGTTCATTAGGTTGCTTGGGCTACTGAGCTTATTGGGCCAAGGGTCTATTTGGACCTTAATTGGTCTGAAATTAATCCTAATTTTGGGCCAGATTTTAAAATAGGAAATTAAAGGAAAATAGTTTAACAAAAATAGTTAAATAAAATATAAAAATGCTATTATGCAAATTAATACTTTAAAACAATAGTAGAAGATTATAAAAATTTAAGATATTATTTTGACCTTGAATAAATGACAAATACAATAATATCGTATAATATAGACTATTATTACAAGATTATGCAAATAGCTTAAAAAATACTAATGTAATTATATAAAATAAAGTAAAATATTTGAAACATGTACTATAGATGCAAAATAATAATTTTAGGTAGTTAAGTCATTACAAAATAATTGAAAGGAGTAATTAATAAAGATTCAAGTAATTTTAATGCAGGAAAATGAATTTTAAACTCCTAAAAATTATGGAAAATTATAAAAAAAAATTCTTGTATAGATTTTGTAAACTAAATAATGATGTAAAATATGTTTTGAAAGTATATATGCTATTTGAGAAAATATGGGGACAAAATTGGGTATCAATAACTGCCCCCTTTTACCCGGGAATGATGAAAGAGTTGTCGGGTAAAGAAAGTGATGACCAATTTTGGCCGAATTGAGGAATGATGTAATTTGAAAAAATGGAGGCCGAACCCTGGTTCTTGAGTTGCCAACATATCCCTGGTGTAACGGGAATCAGGTCGTGTGTAGTTCTGGATCCAACGGCGAATGAAACCGATGGAGTTATTATAGGATTAGTCGTATGTTTCGGAGATGGTTCTTTTGGGTAGGATAGTATTAGATGAATTTATGCAAAGTAATGAATGTGAATGTAAAACATTACGGATACATCACAGAGCAAGTATCTGAACGGTCGTAGAGTAAAAAGTAGGCCATTGCCGATAGTCGGTTACGTTTGAAACAAGTGAAGGACGTGAACATTATGAACGAAAAACAGGGCGAAGATTGCTCTTGTTTGTAGAATGTTTACCTCCTGGATTACCTGCAAAACTTAAAACACGGTGCATGCAAATACATATGGGTTATTGCGAAAATTTAAACATGATGTAAATTTCCTTTGGACCATGAAGGTTGTCTTTGGACAGTGAGGATGATATCCTTAGACCATGACGTCCTGTGCCATGAAGCGTATGATAAGGGATTCTCAAGCAATGAAATGATGTCCTCGGGCCATGAGGATGGTGCTCCCGGACGATGACGCCTTTGAATAATGATGTGCAATTTTGAGAGATCCTCAGACATGGCATGGTGTCTCCCGGCTATGAGGATGATGCCTTCGGACTATGACGCCTTTGGACAAGACGGTAATGTTTCAGCCCATGAAATGCAAAGATAGGATGCTTGGTCATATGCGAGGAAGAGACAAGACAAGGCTTAGTCTTGTGTAAGATGAGGGCAGTGCTTAGCTCTAGGTGAACAAAGGGATAGTGCTAGGTTTTAGGTAGTGTAGTGGAGGCAATATTTAATCTTATGCAAGGAAAAGGCAATGCTTAGCCTTATGCCAAAAGGGGGGCAATGCTTAGTCTCGTGCGGTGAAAGGCAGTGCTTAGACTTATGCAATTAGGTAGGCAATGCTTAGCCTCATGCAAGAAGAGGAGACAATGCTTAGTCTCATGCAAGGAAAGGCAGCTTAGCCTTGTGCAATTAGGGAGGCAATTCTTAGCCTTAGGCAAGAAGAGGAAACAATGCTTAGTCTCATGCAGGTAAAGGTAGTGCTTAGCCTTATGCAATTAGGGTGCTTAGCCTCATGCAAGAAGAGGAGACAATGCTTAGTCTCAGGCGGGGAAAGGCAATGCTTAGCCTTATGTAATTAGGGAGGCGGTGCTTAGCCTCATGCAAGAAGAGGAGACAATGCTTAGTCTCACGCAAAGTAGAGAGACAATGCTTAGTCTCATGCAAAGAAGGGAGATAATGCTTAGTCTCATGCAATTAGGGGAGACAATGCTTAGTCTCATGCAAAGAAAGGGAATGCTTAGCCTTATGCAAGAAAATGATGAGTGACAGTGAGAAAGTAAAGTATTTCTTAGCTGGAGGTGTTTGCGCTAGGTAATTCGTCATGATGAAGGTAGTGACTTGATATATCTGCGGATATTGTTGTCTTATCGTGCCTGCATCCAAAGAAAAATCATGAGTTTTGTGGGGAGAAGGTCGGTTCATGCTTTTGTCTTCTTGCTCTGTCTTTACTCCTGTCTTGAGATCCTGTTTGAGTTACCCTAGGCAACATCTGGTTGTCATAGAAACAAAGTTTTCGAAAATATGCATGCATTTGACAAATTGTATGCAAAAAATAATATGAAATGTAGTAGTATGCGATATCAGATAATTTAGATGAATCGGTGACTGTGACACATTTTAGAGACAATGCGACCTCCTTGCCTTAGAATTTGGAGGGTCCCCATCAAAATTCTGCCCCAGTTTAAATTCATACTTTGACAATACTTTTGGTGGTTCTGTATGTGACGAAGTTGGTTGAACTTGCGATCTTGTCCCAATTTTTGATCATGGAGAATTTTATTAAGATGTGACCAAACCCATAGGGCTGCCTACGTATCCCCACTTAAAGGAGAATCAGGTCAAGCGTAGTTCAGTTACATCAAGTAAAGAAATATAAACAATCCTAAACATAGTATCTCTTGACTGCGTCTGAGTTGATAGGTTTTGGCCAAATCTCTCCGTCCATTTCTGCAAGTATGAGTGCTCCTCCTATTAGTACTCGATGAACCATGTAGGCCTGTTGGGTGAGAACTTCCCCTTGGCTTCATACTGATGTGGGAAGATCCACTTTAACACAAACTGCCCTGGTGTGAATTGCCTTGGTCTGACCTTTTTGTTGAAAGCTCTTGCCATTCTGTTCTGGTAGAGTTGACCGTGACATACTACATTCATTATTTTTCCATCAATGAGAGCAAGTTGTTCATAACGACTCTGTACCTATTCTGCGTCGCTAAGCTCAGCTTCTTGTATAATTCTTAAAGAAGAGATTTCTACCTCGGCAGGAATAACCACTTCAGTACCATAAACCAATAGATAGGGAGTTGCCCCAGTTGATGTGCAAATTGTGGTACGATACCCAAGTAAAGCAAATGGCAGCTTCTCGTGCCATTGTTTGTAATTGTCTACCATTTTCCTTTGTATCTTCTTGATGTTCTTGTTGGCAGCTTCTACAGCTCTGTTCATTTACGGCCTGTATGCGCTGGAATTCTTATGCCTAATCTTGAAAGTTTCACACATGGCTTTCATTAGATCACTATTGAGATTGGCGGCGTTGTCGGTGATGATTGACTCTGGCACTTCAAACCGACAAACAATGCGATCCCGAACAAAATCTACGACGACCTTCTTAGTTACAACTTTGTAAGATGCGGCCTCGACCCATTTTGTGAAATAGTTTATGGCCACCAGAATGAACCTATGCCTATTTGAAGCAGTGGGTTCGATTGGATCGATGACATCCATGCCCCAAGCGGAGAAAGGCCAAGGTTCACTTGTTGTATTGAGTTTATTGGGTGGTACTCGTATCACATCAGCATGTATCTGGCATTGGTGTCACTTCTGAACTTACTTGATGCAATCTGTTTCCATAGTCATCCAGAAATATCCTGCTTTTAGTATTTTCTTGGCTAAGACAAAGTCATTCATGTGCGGTCCGCAGGTTTCGGCATGTATTTCCTCGAGCAATCTGGATGCTTCCTTGGCGTCGACACACCATAATAATCCCAGGTCTGGAGTCTTTCCGTACATAATTCCTCCGCTTTGAAAGAAATGATTGGCTAACCTTCGGAGTGTGCGCTTCTGAGTATGAGTTGCGTGCTCCGGATACTCTCCCTTTGCCAAGTATTCCTTGATGTCGCGGAACCATGTATTTCCATCAATTTCTTCTTCAACATGGGCACAATAAGCTGGCTGCTTATGAATTCCTATTGGGATAGGAACGATGAAATTCTTGTCTGGATGTTGTATCGTGGAAGATAAAGTGGCCAATGCATCTGCAAGCTCGTTCTGAACCCTCAGAACATGTTTGAATTCTATCTTGGTAAATCTCTTGATTGGCTCTTGTACATAGTACATATATGGCAATATCTTGGTGTTCTTGGTAGCCCATTCTCCTAAAACCTGGTGCACCAAAAGATCGGAATCTCCAATTACCAGCAATTCCTGAATATTCATGCTAATGGCCAACCTGAGTCCCAAGATGCAAGTCTCATATTCTGCCAGATTGTTGGTATATGGAAACCTAAGTTTTGCAGATATCGTATAGCGTTGGCCGGTTTCTGATACTAAGAAAGCTCCGATACCCACTCCTTTGAAGTTTGTAGCTCCGTCGAAGAACATTCTCCAACCATCGTATACCTCGTTGATATCTTCTCCTACAAATGATACCTCCTCGTCGGGAAAATACGTTTTCAATGGTTCGTATTCTCTGCCTACAGGCTTTTCTGCCAAATGATCTGCCAACGCTTGCCCTTTGACCGCCTTCTGAGTTACATAGATGATGTCGAACTAACTTAGCAATATCTGCCATTTTGCTAACTTTCCCGTAGGCATGGTTTCTAGAAGATGTATTTCAGCGGTTCCATACTTGATATGAGATGTGTGGTGTATGCATAGAAATAATGCCTCAACTTTTAAGCTATCCATGTTAAAGCGCAACAGGTGCGCTCCAGCAAAGAGTATCGGGCTTCGTAAGGTGTGAATTTCTTACGCAGATAATATATTGCCTGCTCATTTCTTCCACTCTCATTATGTTGTCCCAGAACGCAACCAAAAGGCCACTCTAGTATGGACAAATAAAGCAGCAAAGGTCTTCCCGGTTCTGGTGGGACCAGAACAGGTGGTTAGATAAATACTACTTGATTTTGTCGAAGGCTTTTTGGCATTCTTCAGTCCAAATTGTTGCAACATCTTTCTTCAGCATTTTGAAGATCGGCTGACAGATCACAGTTGATTGTGCTATGAAACGGCTGATGTAGTTGAGACGCTTTAAAAAGCTCATCACATCTTTCTTATTCTTCGGAGGCGGCAAGTCCTGGATAGCTTTGACCTTTGACGGGTCTAATTCAACCCCTCGGTGACCGACGATGAATCCTAGAAATTATCCGGCAGGGATTCCGAAGGCACACTTTGCAGGATTCGGTTTCAGATTGTACCTTCGAAGTCGATCAAAGAATTTCCTCAAGTTTGCTTCTGTGCTTCTTCTGGATTTGGTGATGACATCATCCACGTACACCTCTATTTCCTTGTGTATCATGTCGTGGAAAATGATTGTCATGGCTCTCATGTAAGTGGATCCAGCATTCTTCAAACCAAATGGCATCATTTTATAGCAGTACCTCCCCCATGGCGTGATAAAGGCTGTCCTTTCGGCATCCTCTTCATCCATCCAGATTTGATGATACCCCGCGAAGCAATCCACTTCATGCTTGGCACAGTTGTCGATCAGTATGTGTATATTGGGCAATGGAAAATCATCTTTGGGACTCGCCCTGTTTAAATCTCGGTAATCAACACATACTCTGACTTTCTCATCTTTCTTCGGAACCGGCACAATATTGGCCAGCCAGGTCGGGTATTCGACAACTCTAAGAACCTTGGCTTTGATTTGCTTGGTGACTTCCTTTTTTATCTTCAAACTCATGTCCGACTTAAACTTTCTGAGCTTCTGCTTTACCGGTGGACACGTGGGATTAGTGGGTAGCTTGTGGGCCACTATGGATGTACTCAAACTAGTCATATCGTCGTAGGACCATACAAAGATATCTTCATACTCTTTTAGGAATCTGGTGTACTCTTCCTTCTCTGACGGTGATAGGTGAATACTTATGCGTGTTTCCTTGACTATTTTGGAAACCCCTAAGTTAACTGTCTCAGTCTCGTCTAAATTAGACTTAGGCTTATTTTCAAAGTTTTCCGCTTCTCTGACAATTTCCTTAGGTATTATATCCATATCCTCTGAATCACTATCCTTATATTGCATTGTCTCATTACATGTCACAGTCGTAGGTTCATCGGGATAGGTAATAATAATATGTTGTAGAGAGAAAATGTAAAGAATAATAATAAATACTAAAAATAGCGATGCATTAACAAAATCTTGAAAACGTCAACAAGTACGGCTTGATGACTCGAGAAATTATTTCAAAACAAAATACGTTCAAAATAAAATATTGAAAATGTCTAAGATGCTCAAAATTGCTTTATAAATAATTGATGCTAATTGCTAGGCTACCCAGGAACTCGACGGGCCCGGGATGGTGCTTCGGTCCAATTCTTGTGAACAACTCATTTCTCAATGGTGTGAATGGTAAGGTCTTTCTCCTTACCCTCCTCAACTATCGTCTTCCTCAGACCCCCACATCATGTTAGCTTTATGAAATGTCTGGTGCAAATGTGGTGCCGGTTGTTCCAGCGGATAATAAGGACGGTGCAAAAGCAACTACCAATTCTAGTACTCGTTCCAAGTATATTTATACCTAAGCCCGAAAGTTGTACCATGACGCTTCGGTTGTACTGGTTTGGTGATCCCTTGGAGATTTTTACCGAGACCTTTGCAAGGTTCATGCCCTGTCCATAGCAGTATGCTATCTATCTTGTTACTCCACGATTTGTCCTTTTCAATTGCGTTGACACGCTCAATGCGATGGTATGTTTCTCCACCTAACTTCTTCATATTCTCGTTGACTGGAACAATCTGATTGGTATAAATGGGATTACTCCCATCCCCATGGATGATCACCTCCTGATGTTTCAATTCAAACTTCACAGCCTGATGCATAGTAGAGGCCACTGCCCCAGCGGCATGTATCCAAGGTCGTCCAAATAATAGATTATAGGTAGCAGATATATCCAGCACTTGAAACTCAACATCAAACCAGGTTGGGCCCATCTGTAGGCTGAGGTTGATTTTTGCGATTGTGGCTCTTTGAGATCCATAAAACGCCTTAACATTCATGCTTCCTGCTCGTATCTCGTATAGGCCTTTACCTAACCTCTTCAGAGTAGTTAGTGGACATATATTGAGACTTGAACCCCCATCTATCAGGACCCTAACGATGAACTTATCCTCAAATTGCACTGTGATATGTAGTGCTCTGTTGTGAATTAGTCCTTCTGGCGGCAGCTCGTCTTCATGAAAGGTGATTTTGTGGCTATCCAGTACCTGCCCAACCATGTTGGCCATTTCCCCACTAGTGATGTTTGTGGGTACATAAGCTTCACTCAGCGCTTTCATCAAGGCATTCCTATGTGTCTCAGAGTTTTGCAGCAGTGACAAGATGGATATCTGAGCGGGAGTTTTGTTCAAATGGTCTGCCATAGAGTATTCTCTTGTTTGTACTGTTCTCCAAAGGTCGTCAGGGCCAGTCTCGATGACAGGTGGCTTAGATGCAGCTTATTTTCTTGTATGACCTTAGTGTCGATTAATGTCTAGATCTTGTCTTTTAGTGTGCAACACTCATAAATGGTATGACCCGTCATGCTTGAGTGATAGGCACATGTCTTATTTTGATTAATCCATTGAGAAGAATTTTCCATAGCAAAGGCCGGAATGGGAGTGACATAACCAGCAGCCTTCAGTCTCTCATACAGTTGGTCTATGGGTTCAACAATTGGAGTGTAGTGTCTGGGTGGTCTGCGGTCAAAGTTTGGTCTTGGTTTTCAGTAATTTTGGCGGGCGGGTGGTGGTGAGTGATAATATGCGGGTTGGGTATTATAGGCGTGGTAGGTGGCAACAGGTTGTTGGTATCTGGGGGGTGAAGGCTAGTATGTGGGCGGAGGTGTTTGGTATGTGAGAGGAGACTTTGGACCTTGGGCTACCATCACAGCACCTACCTCTTTCTTCTTCGAGATACCTCCTGATTGCAAGGCTTTATTTGTGGTCTGCAGTGCTTCGAAATTCGTCACTATTCCACTCTTAATTCCTTCTTCTACTATTTCTCCCAACTTGATGATGTCAGAGAATTTATGGTTTTCAATAACCGTCAGCCTTTCATAGCACTGCGGGTCTTGAGCTCTAACGAAGAACTTATTCATTTGTTCTTCTTCAAGCGCTGGCCTTACCTTTGCAGCTTCAGATCTCCACCGAGTAGCATACTCGCGGAAAGTTTTTGTTGGTTTCTTCTTGAGATTTTGAATGTAGAAAACGTCCGATGCATTTTCTATGTTGAACATGAATCGATCCATGAAGTCTGACGCCATGCTCACCAATTAACCCACTTCTTCGGGATCTAACTGATGTACCAAGACAAAGCATCTCCTGTGAGGCTTCTCATGAACAGCTTCATACGGATTCGTTCATCTTTGCCCACTCCCACAAGTTTGTCACAGTATGTCCTTAGATGTACCTTCAGATCACCAGTCCTATCGAACATTTCGAACTTGGTAGGTTTGTAATCCTTCAGCAGCTCCAATCTGGTTGAATGCACAAATCATCGTAGTTCAAACCTTCAATGCCCTTACCACATTCGACACTCTGAACTCGGCCAGTGATCTTCTTGAGTTCCTCCGCCATGTTCTTGATGAGAAGGTCTTTCTCGGTTGATTCTAGTATATATAGGGCTTGTTGTGGGGTATGGGGTAAAGTTTCTACATATATGGGATTGCTTTGATGAACTCCGGGAATCTGGGCATAAGGGTGGTCATTGTTTGAGTTTTGGGGATCAGGAGCAGGTTCTGGTGCATTTTGGGGAGTGTGATAAGTGGTGGTTTGTGGGTAATGAGTTGGATGATGATGGTGTTGTTGAGGAGTAGGTAACGGTGGAGGGTTATGGTTCTGAGGAGGTATGGGGTATTGATGTGGTGCGGGAGGATTTGGCAGTGTATTTTGGTTCTGTGTGTTTTGGGGTGGTGCTGGGTTTTGGGTATTTGGATTTTTGTTGGTTAGTATCAGGGAGTTTAGGGTGAGTGAAAGGTTTGCCGAGTTCCGGACCTGCTCAAGTTCTCCTTGTAGCTCCAAGATTTTCTATTCCAGGCGTAAGACCAGTTCATTCTGTGATGGAGTACTTCGACCATTTGAAGTTTTAACATTTTCTGCAATAGTAGCGTTGTCTTTTCTGATACCGCTTAAATCATCCATTCTTCCTTTCCCTTTGCTTCTGCCTTTAGGATCACTTGGTGGAGGAGGAGGTGGAGGACCTCTAGATCTTGTGTGATATGTGATGATGCCAGTATGCACGAACTAACCTTGGGGAGTGGGAATAATCAAAAGAAAGAAAAACAAAAAGGTAACCAAGTTAGTAGGGGATATTGAAAGAATGCTTGCAATATTAAATATGTTTTGCAAAATCACGTAATAATTCACGTCCTAATTTGGGGGACCTCATTGTGCCCGAGGTAGGCCTAAGCGACACATAGACTTGGAGAAAATTGATGCCAATAATTGCGTCATTTCATTAATGCGAAAATGAATCAAATCCTTACTAAATCGACAATAATAAGAAAGTTACTAATGGCATTTAGCCTTATTACAATCGAAATCTAAAACTAAGCTAGAAAGCAGTAAAAAACATCATTTCCTAATCTACTTGGTCCCAGAAGGACCTTCCCCGTGCTTGGTTCTCTTGACTCCATCAATCAGGTTCCCCACGTCGCGCATATCCGACAATAGGTAAGCCTTTGCTAGGTGCCCTCCTTCACTGCCATCCGTGTTTTGACCATCTGAAAGCCTCTTCCTCATCTTTCCCTCAAGCTCCATCAACCCTTGTTCCAAATATTCCAATCTCTCTTTTGACTTAGTGGCAATTTCCCTCAATTCGTTGATTGCTTCCATATACACTTTGTGTTGTTCCAGATGCCTAGCTTCAGACTCGAAGACCCTTTTGTGTAACCCCCTATACTTGACCTGTGCTTCAGCAGCGTCATCTATGATCCTATTTTTTAGATTAATTCTCGGCTTGACGTCTCCTACTATATCGCCTACCAGCCATGATGGGTAGATGTCACGACCCAAACCGAAGGGCCGCGACGGGCACCCGGTGCCTTACTCAACCGAGTACCAACATAACATATCTTTCTTATCATACTATCATGGGTAAATGAGCTAGAAAACCCTTCATGAGATAGCAAGAATAAAACATAAGGGAATACTCAACATATGATGACCCAACATGATATACAAACTTATACATGTGACATACGGGCCTATAAGGCCTACATGACCATTTGTAAACTCAAAACATAGGCCGACAAGGCCATACAAGTATCCATAAACCTGACATCTGTCTACAAGCCTCTAAGAGTACATAAAATCATAAAGGTCGGGACAGGGCCCCGCCATACCAATCAATACATATCCAAAGCATACTGACCAAATAGGCAACTCCGGAGCAAGTGGAGTACACCAACACCTTTGCTGAGCTGATAGCCTACTAGGAGGAATGTCAACCTGTCTATCGGGACCTGCGGGCATGAAACGCAGCGTCCCCAGGCAAAAGGGATGTCAGTACGAATAAAGTATCGAGTATGTAAGGCAGGAAAGCATAAACCAGAACAGTAATGTAAAGAGAGATAGAGGAGATACAACCTGTAACATCTGAGTACCTCTGGGGGCTACTGACATGAAATGCATAATACAATATATACATAAACTTTTAAAAACATACGCCTCTGTGGGCATCATCGTCGTCATATCGTACCCGGCCTCAAAGAGGACTCGGTAAAAACGTACACGGCCATCATAAGGCTCGGTAGAATCATACCCGGCCACGTGGAGCTCGGTAAACCCAACTGATCAGTGGTTGCACAATAGGTGCCGTACCCGGCCGACTATAGCGCGGCTCGGTAGAGTAAAATAGATACTATATATAATGCATGCTAGACTCATGGAATCACATTCTAAACCTTTCTGAGTGACTTAAGGTCGTTGCACCTTAGATTAACATTATAGACATCCATACCCTCAATATGAACCTCAGTAAGATTCAAGGATCATACATACTTGATTAGAATAACTTTATAAGGAAAGAACAACATGGACAATCTTAGTTGCTAGGAGTAGATCCGTTATGAAATAGCATACCGTTTATGTTCATGTCACTTTAGATTATGCCAAAAGAAAGAAGTAAGAGCCTTAACATACCTTGTATATACTGCCCCAATCTCAAGCTATGCAATTTTCACGATTCCTTAGTCTACAATAAGAGAAACGATACTCTAGTTATCATTCAAGCGTCATAACTATTATGTATCGACCACAGCCTATTTTACGATGAAACGGACAACACCTCCCCTATATATATGACTCCACACAATTCCAAACAATCACCAAACAGCCCAAACAACATCAATAATAATCATATTGAGCCTCCCAAAATAGTCCACGCACAACCTAATCACTTCATACATACGACGACCACCGTAGTCGTGTCAAACGACCCGAAAATGTTACGAAGAACTACCAGCCCACAACCCTACATCTATATGGTGTTTTTCCACGTCCTTCCTCCTCCAAAACTCCACAAAACAATAGTAAAACACGCAGCCCAACAGCAACACAAAACAGTCCGCTACAAGTGAATAACTCGAACTCACGGCTTCCGATCACCGTCCCATGAGTTCTTACATGTATAGAACGAATTACCATGAATTCACAGCAGAATAAATGTATGAAAAAGAGCAGTAAACTCACCTTACTTGTTGGATAACTCAGCCCTTCCCTTGGTTATTCAAACTCTAGGTTTTACCCCCAATTAGAACTTGAAAGAGAGGGAAAATCGATAAGGGTTTGTGGATAATTTTTGGGAGGAATTTTGCAGGGGTTTAGGTCTGGTTATTTGTGATATATAATGAGGGTTATGTTGCAGGAGATAACCCTCTAAATGGGCTCTTTGGCCGACCCGAAATTTCCTATTTTTGGGCTATCATTTAACCAAGTAGGTGACACACCTACTTGTCACCTAGCAGCTTGTGCAGTCTCGCAAATATGCCTATATCTCTCTACTCCGATGTCGTATCAATGAACAGTTTAATACGTTAGAAACTAGACTCATAGATATTTAATTTGATATGTAGATCATCCATTGATTCCAAGTATATTGGGAGAAAAGCGCATCTACATTTGACCTAAATTTCAGCACATTATAAATGCAACTTGTGATGACCTTTGCTAACTCTTGTTCCACAACTTGCTTGCCTTCAAAATGTAGAAAATGAATATCATACGACTAAAATAACTCATAGAATAACCTCCTTATCATGTTAAGAACCCTAGTCTCACCCCAAAGTACATGTTATAACATTCCAAACTTGTCGACTTTCGACAAAACTTATTTTCTTCAATTTGTTTAGCTTCTAAGATTTCCAACCCTCTTGGTACTTGTTATTCATGATCTTAAATATTTTTAACCTCCAAGGTAACATGATTAACTTACTTTATTTGCTTCCAAATATAATCTCATTTTCGAGCTTACATCAATGACTTACGACGTACTCTCACGTATGAAAAATTGGGGTATAACAGTAGAAGTACACATGACCGGCATGATACCTGTCTGGCTCAATAGTATCCTTTTCCATAATGACCTTCTGGTTCCACATATGTTGTGACTCAAACTTGAATGGAATGACATCCCTTTTAAAATCTGCTTTGTACTGGACCATGTTGGAAACCCGAGGTATAACCTGTTTTCTTCCCGCTTGTCTCATTATCCTTATAGGAGCATAAGGATAGATATCCCTCAACCCGATCAGTACCAGATGAGTAGTCTCTCTTGACCTGATGATGAACTCACTGCTAGGAAACCATTCAAACATCCAATGTACCTGCTCGTCTGTCAGATTGCTGAATAAACGCACCCAACTCACAGTAATTTCCAGGTTATGCAAACATGTTTGGGATAAATGTCATTTTCTTTGGGTGATGGTAAGATATGTAGTCATTCAACGGTCTTCGCAGAAGCTCTTGGAGATATTCTAACCTCAGAAAATGTTCCAATAACCAGACTTGCAGTAACAGATTACAACCTTCGAAGTGCCCGAATCCTTGTTTGTACCGATCTAGAGCGCGGTACATTTCAGCTAAGATCATGGGGATGATAGTATAGGTTTGTCCCTCGATGCCTTCCGTCAAAGTCTCGGCGACCATAGCTAGACGAGTATGGATCCTTCCCCCTTTCATTGGAAATATCAACAACCCCAAGAAGCAGACGATAAATACATAAACTCGACGGCATCCAACCCAAAGAATTAATGGCGAGTTCCTCATGATTAAGACGATATGACTTACTGTACCCGTAAAGCTCATAGAGGAATTCAAATGGGATGTATGACTTCTTCAAACAAAGCAACTCATCATTTTTCTTGAAACCTAGCATTTTTAGAAAACCGCGAGGGGTACGGTTCTCTGGCACTAATAACCCTGGACTATCCCATGGTAGCTTAGCTAAGCCTCCTATTTCTTCTAGGAGATGAGTCATTTCTATGTCGCCAAAGCGGAAGACGGAAAACTACCAAGGACCCTTCTCATATGATTCTTGTCGCAAGGCGTGAGATTTTTCCACCACTCAAGTAGCAGAGGTGGGATGTTTTGGACCATGCCGAACCCGGGGACTTCGTGCTTCATTTTCTGCAAACAAACAAGGTTAGCCCTTTCCCCCTCCAGATTCGACCAATAACAACAACAACTACCCAGTATAATCCCACCAAGTGGGGTCTGGGGAGGGTAGGATGTATGCAGCCTTACCCCTACCTTCCAGGGTAGGGAGACTATTTCCGAATGACCCTCGGCTAAAGAAGGTGAATGAGGCCCTGATAGCAAGTGATAGCAAGACAAATAGTTAGAAAACTAAATCGGAGATAACAACAAAGAATAGCAAGATAGTACCGATAACAAGTAATATCAAGATAGTATATTTAGACAGATAAGTCCAAGGCAGCACACGAGAATATGACGAAGTCTTGCCAGCAAACTACGGAATTACCGAAGGTAAGTAGTAACAGAACAAGACACGCGGCTATAGCAAACTAAGGAAAAAAGGGTACCATACTAGCACTAATACTATCGAAATAGGGAAGACCACTTACACAATAATGATCAACATATTGACACATTTTCTCCAAGTAATGCATGTAATATGATAGTGTCCATTGGGATTGTGGAAATCCGTCAGACTTTGGACAAGGCTTATCTTAGCGGGCTATTATGCTAACAACGTTCTAACCCGTAATAGGTTTAACATGATGCATGTACATTTGATATTGGAGTAAGGTTTCTAGAATGGCCTAGACTGGTACTCTCAAGTGGACAACTTGAGAGGGAAAGGCATGGGACCATCGATTGCACCGCTGATCGACTAGTCTACCGCAAATAAGCCTTTTCGATTTAAAAAGGTAATTTTGGAAGAGCGTGGACACTCATCAAGCGCCGCTATGTTGATAATTGGCACGAGTGGAGTATGATGTGGAGCATGCTTTATGCAGAGATAATAACACGTTGACAAATATTTGCATGATAAATATGTAAAAGCAGTATTAAGGTAAAACATGAAAAACATAAAAAGAAAGACAAAGGAAGAAGTTATTTCGTGGAATATATGCGAGAGTGTAATAAAGCAAGTTAGGGAGTAGAGATGTGAGAGGCATGATATGGCAATCTTTAAACAAAACGAAGAGCAATCATAGCAAATAATGGTGAACGGGGAAGGAATGTGCATGTTATAATAAAGGTGGAGAAGGGAAGGGACGTGCATTTTATAACAAAGAAAATAATCCACATAAACCAAGTTCATTATGGTAAATCCTAAGTGTAAAATCCCCAGTAGAGTTGCCATGGTATCACGCCTCATTTTCTCGCGAAAGCAGTTTTTGACGTTGTGACAACTCTTTTAGATGGGAGATAGAGTGCTAAAAGAAGAAGAGTCGCCACCTAACGATTTTTAAGGTGCGTTAGGGCACCTACTATGCAGATAACTCTGTTTGACTAGTCAACGCCACCAAAGATCGGGTAAGGGCTCAAATTACCTCAAAGAGAAGGTGTTAGGCATTCTTCGAGGTCCACAACTGTAGGTCCCGGCCAAACATAAGACTATATGGACTATAATTAGACAAGATAAATAAAGAGAATAAACGTCAAAGAAATTTATTATAACACAATGAGAAATAAGGATTACAAGGATATAACTATAACGATCTATATTAGATGACTAAATGAATAAAGAAGAAGGGGGGGGGGGCCTAAGTTTTTTAGCCTAAAGGATCACCCCGTGCAACATAAATAATACTTCGCAACTCCCTTGAGGTAGGGAGTTACTCAAATTATTTAGCAGGCACAGACTATCATCTCTTGCTACCCGATTACTATGTTAAAGTTGTTTACCTAAAAGCGCTCTAATTCAATTCTAAGTCGTACCCTTGCGTGCACTACCCGTCCCATGCATATGGTCCAGGAGGCGTTGAACCTCTATTTAGGGTGGTTCTAGACTTTATTTAGGCTGCTCAAAATGATAAAACTAGGCGACATACAAAACACGTAAGACTTCACGTAAAGGCAATTAAGGGCTTAAGTTAGCCTCCACACTTCGACAACAAATGCACGCAAACTGATTCTCACATTAGGCGTTAGATAGTTTCAGAATTGAGGCAAATTAAAGCCATTAAGCCCTATGGATATGGTTTCTATGTGACCTTGGATTCAAACGTGCGGGCAGTTCAGATGCGAGGCGCCACTTTAAACTTATAGACATGATCTCCAAACAACTATACAGTTTAGGAGTATTTGGTATTGCATGCTGATTATTTGAGATTACAGGTTACAAGTTATTAAACCTATAGCCATGATCTCTAAGTGATTTACGTAGTGGGGGCAGTGATAACCATTGGAAATACTCAAGATTACTTGTGTTTGATCCTATGGGCATGCTTTCTAATAGTGGCATGGCTAAGCAATGAAACAACATTTGAAAGTTTAACATTAACACTTTAAAGCGAGTGGTAATACCCTATACGCAGGATTTCTAACGATTGACGATTGAAACTGATTTTTTTATACTTAGCCCCTATAGGCATGCTTTCTAGGTGAGAAGTTGATAACAATAGCAAATTAACCTATTAAAGTCTTATAGACATGATTTCTAGATGAAGATCGGTAGAACATAAGCTAGTATAGTCCTATAGGCATAGTATCTAATGGATATGCTGCAGTTATACAAATTGAAGGAATGTTTATTGACATTTGCTTCCTATAAGCATGATGTCTAGTAACATATAGCAGTAGACATAGGAATAAATAAAGCACTTATGCTTTGATAGTAGACAAGTTGTGTGAGTGTGTGATTCTCCTAATGGCATGATTTCTACCAGTGTTCATGGAAATTGAATAGCATATAGGGCAGGTTGGATAAAATAACAAGTAGATCATACGAACCCTATAGGCATATTTTCTACCCATGCATTCACTAGAGTATGCCCATTTCCCCGATTTTACTAACACCCCAAGTATTTATTACAAAATAATTACAAACCAAATGCTAAATATAAGCACAAATATTACACGAAAGATAATAATAGGCCTACAGTAAGCCCAAAAGGAGATACCTAGTATTGCCTGGCCTTCGACAAACAATTTATTCACAAATAGCATACCCAGATCCCAATATGGGACTATATTCATCAGTACAACCCAGAAACCATAGAGGAACTCAAGCCAAACCAAACAGCCACAGATTGGCCATAAGACCCAAACATTGAATTACACAAAAATCACTTAAACAACCTAGTGTGCAGATTCAGTAGATAGAATGAGGAAAGAACTGAGTGTTAGAGATAGATCAAGTCTCAGTAGTAAAGAGAGTGACCAAAGAACCTCAAATCCTAGTGTGTCAGAGTTCACAAGGGTCAATGGACCCGGAGCAGTACTCACACTAGGGAGGTCAATAGTGAGAGTCTTAGTGGCCTTGGCTTTCAGCCGGCCAAGAGTGATGGATTCAGAATAGTGTAGGTAACAAATGAGACTGAGAGAACAATGGTTAAGGGACAGAATCTGAAGAGATACACTTGTATTTTAGAAAGCAGACATAACAAAGTTGTCTAAAACACAGAACATGCTAGTTAAGAGGGTCCACAAGACTTAGTGGCAGGTTGCTATTACAGGTTCAACACTTAACAAGAAGTAACATATTGGCAGAAAACACATTGAGAGAGTTAGATGAGAAACAAGTTTTTTTCCTAAGATTACAAGATTAGCATACAAAGGTGCATAATACCAAACGAGTCTAAGTAGAGCACTAACTTGAAGGGTTTAAAGCCTAAGGGTCCAAATTATGCTGAATATCCATCACAACACGAGAATTAGACATGCCAATTTATCACTAAGACAGACAGTATCAAACATTATAAGGAAACACAGATTAAGATAGCTACTCTAGAGGTCCTAAATAATCACTAAGGATATAGAGTCAAGCAAACCAAAGACATGCTGAGTGACATAATAGCAGGGGAGCCAGTCATAGTTAATAGTGAAGGTCTCAACATATATTAAAACATATTACAGATGCGAGTCAGTCATTATAGGAATCCAGAACAGAGTAGAGAAGCAAGCTCATGTCAAACAGTAAATATAGACATTCAGGTACCAACACATTAGGCTAAATGAACTTAAGAGGGTCTAAATTATTCAGGTGAAGCATATTCAAATAACATATCTCAAAACTAGAAATTTTGGGTAAAATCAAATGCTAAAGAGGTTCAGATCATAAGATAAGTTCCATGCTAGCAAAGTTACACACAGAGATAGCCCAAAAATACATTAGGTCACGAATTCAGAAGTATGAATATGCAAATCATGAATATAGAAGACCAAAATTGTAAGAGCCAAGTGACTTACCAGTTAAACAGACAACAAGAAAGAACAAATTCCACAGTATTCTGAATATCAACAAAGAGAAAGAACCCAGAATCTTAGTGCGTCAGGGTTCCCAAGGGTTTCAAATGAACCCCGGGTAGTGCTCACACTAAGAAAGGTTGGAAAATCGAGTTTCGATGGCCTTGGCTTTCAGCCGGCCAAGAATCAAAGTATAGAACAAGAGAATGAGAGAACAATAGAGTAATAACTTCAATTTTTAGTGAATCTGGTGATTAAAGGTCTGATTCAAAGAGGAATGTGGAGGGATTTATATAGTAGTTAAACCAGACGAGTAAATAAGGAAAGAAGTCAATCAAACGTGAACAAAAATCGAAAGATCAAACCCTAATTAGGGTTCAACGTTTGAAAATTCATCTGTTGGTATGAGAAGTCAACTACTCTTCCATGTATATGGACGAGATATTGTCCAGATCTTAGCGATTAAAGTTGAACGGTCCCGAATTTGAGAGATGGTACTTGCTAAGTTTAGGCAAGTACTAAGTGACACCAGAGTCTTGCAAGTAATAGTGAGTTAACACTTAAAAGGCAAGAAAATCATGGAAGGAATCCATGATTAAGACGGATTCGGAGAAGATTGGGAGGGCAGCTAGGGTTTCTGAAGAAGGGAGGAGTGTTTGAGGGCGGATGATGAAGAGAAACAGGGATTAGGGTTTGGGTGAGGAGATATAATGAGAGTGGGGGGAGTGTTTTGAGCCGTTGATCAATTTTGATCAACGGCTGGGATTAAATTGATCAACGGATGGGATTTAAACAGGCCGGGTCGGGGACTGAGTAGGTTCATTAGGTTGCTTGGGTTGCTGAGGTTATTGGGCCAAGGGTCTATTTGGACCTTAATTGGTCCGAAATTAATTCTAAATTTGGGCCAGATTTTAGAATAGGAAATTAAGGAAAAATAATTTAATAAAAAATAGTTAAATAAAATATAAAAATGTTATTTATACAAATCAATACTTTAAAACAATAGTAGAAGATTATAAAAATGTAAGATATTATTTTGACCTTAAATATAATGACAAATGCAATAAAATCGTAAAATATAGGCTATTATTGCAAGATTGTACAAATAGCTTAAAAAAAATACTAATGTAATTATATAAAATGAAGTAAAATATTTGAAACATATATTATAGATGCAAAATACTAATAATTTTAGGTAGTTAAGTCATCACAAAATAATTGGAAAGGAGTAATTAATAAATATTCAAGTAATTTAAATGCAGGAAAATCAATTTTAAAGTCCTAAAAATTATGGAAAATTATAAAAATACTTGTATAGATTTTGTAAACTAAATAATGATGTAAAATGATGTTTTGAAAGTATACATACTATTTGAGAAAATATGAGGGCAAAATTGGGTATCAACATAAGGAACTATATTTATGTATTAGTACAAAAATCAAATTATAATGTCTAAGCTAGGAGATGTAGAGATTTCATCGAGCATATTTGTAACTAGAGAGCGAGACCTACTGTTGCCAGTAATGCGAGACGGGTACTTGGGTGCTCTGTAGGTGTATGAGTTAATGTGGTTTGAAAATGGTAATATTCACAGTTACCAAATTATAATGTCTAGATATTAACCTAGAACATTTTTCTCCATGATCAGGGAACTAGTTATCTGAGATTATAATGATTGGATTATAATATGAGAATTAAATAGTGACAAAATTATTTAGTGGATATATATTAGGAGATGTTTGGTTCATTAGACTAAAAAATGAGATACATAAGTATAATATAAAACATGTAATTGATGTATACTAAATAAGTTGGGAGGAAGAGCCTTGAAAAAAGGCATCTTTATCATTATAATATTTTACCTCGGGATTAAGTAATCTAGAATTATTATTCCACCTTCAATGTGGGATAAAATAATACTATAGTTATGGTATAAATTAATTATGAGATTGCTAATTCAAAAGTTCAACCAAATATAAAATAAAATAATCCTGCCAATTAAACGATTTCTTAACTCATAAATCAAATGTGCTATGCAAGTAAGTTTTTACCTTTTATCATTTACCAATCCTCCAAGGGTCAAGCCATATCTTTAAAGATGCTCTTATGTGCAAATTAAACAAACTTTCAAACCCTAAACCCTTGGAGGAATACAGAGAGGTCAAACGACATATTTTCTTTCTACAGGGGCCAAACCGACAATTAACCCGAAAGAAGAAAAACATAGTGAAGTATTAAATAGTAGTTGTACGAAAATTTTTATTGTGTGCCTCACACAACTGATAATAGCTGTGTGAGATCTCTTTTTTGTCTCACGAACCGTGGGGTTCGAGGATTTTGTGGACCCAAATGTGTAAGATATGGATCCACCAATATGTTGTGAGAAAAAAAAACCCTCGTATATAAGTCGTGTGACACACAAAATAAAATCACTGCTAGTTGTACAAATAATATTTCATCGCCCAATTACAGAAAGCTGCTCAGCTATTGGACTCAAGTTCCTCCCTTTCTGTGACTACTATGCAACCACCTCTTACCCATTCCTCATTTTCATCTCCCTCCTTAAACCCTAACCACAAAATTACAAAAATGGTTTCCCTGAAAAAATCTTCAACTTAAAATTTTAGGCATAATCACCATGCCCATGCCTTACACTAACCTTATTCAAAATTGCCTCAAGGTGAGGCTCAAAGCCACTCAATTCCTCACCACTATGTCTTCCTCTACCACCACTTCTCTACAATTTTGTTTCCACTTTAACACAGCCCCTCTTCTTCACTGCCCGTCACAAGTTAGATTCATTTGCTCAGCCAAGGGCTCTTCTAATTCGTCTGTTGTATTAAGGCGGAAAAGAAATGGTTCACCATCCTCTTCTTTTTCTTTTCCGTATTTTTATCAGCAGAATTTAGGGTATGGTCGTTTTGCTTATGATGAGTATGAGTCTGAGTCCGAGTCTGATCGTGAAACTGAGTCGTCTAAGCAACTGGTAAGTGTCTAATAAAATTAGGGTCTTTTATTTTTCAGCTTATACGATTCTTCTCACTTTTCGTTTCTTATCAACTCTAGTGTGATGGAACCCTTCATAATATTGAGGAATGGAGGTGGAAGCTAAACATGTTAATGCGCAAAAAAGATGACCAAGAAGTGATCTCAAGGGAGAAAAAGGACCGTCGGGATTTTGAGCATATATCAGCTCTGGCAACTAGAATGGGTTTACATTGGTATATCAAATTTCTTTAACATTTACATATGTGATGTGATGTTCTTTTTATGTTCACTTTGTTGTGAGTTTATTCGGTATATATTTTGATGCAGCCGCCAGTATGAAAAAGCAGTTGTGTTTAGCAAGGTCCCATTGCCGAATTATAGGCCGGATTTGGATGCTAAGCGTCCACAGAGAGAGGTAAATAAGTGTTAGCATGAAGTTTTTTATCTGGCTATATGTGCTTTATGCTTCATTCTTTTTTCCAGCATGTTCTTCAATTAATGCATCTCGCATTGATATTTTAGGTAGTATTGCCTTATGGATTACAAAACAGGGTAGACGATCTTCTTAAAGCACATCTTTCTAAAAAGTCCGGAAACAAGGAAAACTTTGCACATAATGCTTCTCCCAATGATAAAGAGTTTTATGAGAATGAGAAGCCATTTGCACGAAATGTTGTTGC
The DNA here is from genome assembly GCF_001879085.1 of Nicotiana attenuata. Taxonomy (NCBI): domain Eukaryota; kingdom Viridiplantae; phylum Streptophyta; class Magnoliopsida; order Solanales; family Solanaceae; genus Nicotiana; species Nicotiana attenuata. The sequence goes on from NC_031991.1 coordinate 71,750,430, forward strand.
AGAGCAAATTCTCAGGCGAAGGAGCTTGGAGATGCGTAACAGACAAGAAGATTGGAAGGTTATATTCTATCTTTTGCCAGCTTGTTGCAACTAACACATGTTTCATTTTCTAGACTTTTTATTTGTTTCGTGTTGTTATCCGTATGTTGTTCAGACCTTATTTCTCCTCTATCTGCTGGGCCACGTTAGGCTGATGTCTTCTTCTCTCTCTTCAAAATGTTTTGTATCTTGTAACCTGAGAAATATGGATGCTGTTCACAAAGAATGTGTAATGGCTTGGCACTTTAGCAGAGCCCAACGAGGTGAAGCATCACATAATAGAGTACAAGTTTTCAAGTACTAAATTTTCTAGGGATAGTTGTGATCATCTTGTCAAATTAAATTACTGCTTGTTGGAGGTTGAATTACTCAACTCAATAGTGAGCCATTTGGAGTGGCTTAGGGTCCGGGACCTGTTCTTCCGGTGCTGCATTCATGTTATAATATTTGCATTCCTTGGTTTTGCACCTGCACTCATTACATACATCTATGATATTCATTCCGAATTTTGTATTTGGGAGTGGGATGTTTGAGAGATCTAATGACTATTTTGTATTTGCATGTGGACTTTGTAAATATGTCCCATTTTGGTCGAGCTCTACATGCTCAATGTGATTCCCTGAATTTTTCCTTTTCTTTTCATTCCTACAAGTAAAAAATAAATGCAAATTAACTTGTTACCTATCACATAAAAAAGTTGAAATGCATAATAACCAAACTGAGCTATTGCAGTAACTTTTGTACTATAAATTTAGTGCACAAGATGATGGATAGCCGATATGTTTTCTTCTTAAACAGAACAAATTAACTAATTGAGTTCATGTGTAATTTCAAAATCAATTTTACATTTGTCTTTGTAATAAGTTTTAGAAGTTATATTCTAAGTTTTTAGATGGTATAGTGGGTAGTGGTGGATTGATGGAACTTGCTCTGAAGTTCTCAGTAATGCACACAGAGAATTTTTGCAAAAGGTAACTATCAAGTTGCCTCTTGATTGCGTACTGCAATACAACAACTCATCTCTATGCAGTATCCTAAACATTAGTTTTGACTGACAGCCATCTTTCTGTAGGGATCTCCAGAAGGCCAGAAGATGCAAGAAATTCGAAGAAATCTCCCAGCATATAAAGAGAGAGAGACATTGCTTAGAGCTATTTCTGAGAATCAGGTTTATATGCAGTTCTTTCAAATAATTCACTTGTATGGCTTTGCTGTTGCTATGTATGTAGGTTGAATAACAGTAGGTATTCCTTCCAAGGGTTCTTATTTGACTTGATTTAGATTTCCACTTTCAATTTTGATTGACCAACGAATCCATCGCAAGTAAGCACATTTGCGGGTCGCTTTATGCGGACGCTGTAGCATGGTGAAATAGCACATCACGAAGTCCTCTTGATATATGGGCCCTAACCTGCATATCTGATAGTCCAGTTTTATCTTTTTTTATATTTTTTGTGGATAAAATAAGGTAATTTTATTAAGGCAAGTACCAAGGAGATACTGCCAACTAGTGCAGTGTTTATCTTTTTCATATTAGTAAGAGTGAAAGAGTGATACTTTTATGTTAATGAATACTTTAATCATTTTGAGGCTTGCTTTCCTAGAATTAGGCTGGGAAAATGATTCATGTGAAGATACATTCTCAAAAAGAAGAAAAGAAAGTTCATTTGAAGAATTGTCCTGACAGCAATTGGTTGTGGTGCAGGTAGTGGTCGTGTCTGGGGAAACTGGATGTGGTAAGACTACCCAATTGCCTCAGTACATTTTAGAAGCTGAGATAGAAGCTGCTCGTGGAGCTACTTGTAATATTATTTGTACTCAACCAAGGCGGATATCTGCTATGGCTGTGTCTGAAAGAGTTGCTGCAGAGCGTGGGGAGAGTCTGGGAGAATCTGTGAGTTTTTGGCTCTTGCTATTTCTTCTGTATGTATTTATTGGGTATATAAAATGTTTTCTCTTCTGGTTGTGTTCTCCAATTTGTAGGTGGGCTACAAGGTTCGGCTTGAGGGCATGAAAGGGAGGGATACACGCCTCTTATTTTGCACCACTGGCATTCTTCTGAGGAGATTACTGGTTGATAGAAATTTGGGAGGTGTCACTCACGTTATTGTAGATGAGATTCATGAACGGGGAATGAATGAAGGTATCTTCCCACCTGGCAATGTTGCAGTTTTCTAAACTCTTGTACTTCAAGTTGCTTACTAGAGTTGTCTTTCCTTTCAGATTTCCTATTGATTGTCCTTAAAGATCTCCTTCCCCGTCGACCGGAATTGAGGCTGATCTTGATGAGTGCTACTCTTAACGCTGAGCTCTTCTCTTCCTATTTTGGCGGCGCTCCAATGATCCATATTCCTGTAAGTCGAAGGTTTATTACATTTTCTACCATGATGTAGGCTTTAAATCATGTGATACCCGTCCAATACTGACATCCGGATACCTCCTTCATGACCAAAAAGTAAAGGGAGGGAGGGAGAGGGAGGATTGTTTTGACATTCTATGCTATAGGAAAATAAGTGCCATAGTTAAAAAAGATTCTATGGAACAGTTGTGAGACCATCAATTTTACATAGGGTCAAGCATTGTGCTTTAGATGCTCAATATATCTATAACATGAGAGTTGTACAAATGCGGATACAACAACAACAACAACGAACCCAGTGTATTCCCATAAATGGGGTCTGGGGAGGGTAGTGTGTACGCAGACCTTACCCCTACCTTATAACGATAGAGAGGCTATTTCCGATGACCCTCGGCTCAAGGAATAGTGGAGATAAACCAACAAGTAGCAAACAATAGTAACAACAATATATTAAGGTAACGAGCATGAATGACCTGAAATAGAAAGTACATGTTTTTTTAATCAGTAAAAAATTTCATTCATAAGCACCAAGTCGGTGTTAAAAGATTATGAACATGCAATGCCTATGATTCAACCTGATCATCCATAAGTTTGTTCAGCTATCTATACAGCATGTTATTTTCTTTTTACACCTAAAGCGTGAAATAAAAAGATACTTTTAATCTGTTTCTTCATCCCTCTCACTAATTTGGGAGCATTCTCCTACTTCTTTTATTCCATATGCTCCAAAAAGCACAAAATGGCTCAGGAAATATAAGGTACTTGTGCACATAATGAAAGAAAAGAAACTTCCCCCCGATTAATAAGGCTTAAAAAGAGACTACAAAATTTGAGAATGTCAACATAGAGTAGCGCCTCTTTTACATGAAAAATAAGCTAAAATTTCTGCTTCCAAAAAGATATATTAAAAATGCTAAAAGAGATTGATTACTTAAGTTTGAAGCAATTATTAATTTTTTACCAGAAGTTTTCATTCCTTTCTAGACCTACTTCTAAAGAACACAAACCACAGGACTGCAGAAACAGAAGTGATTACTTTTGTGTACGGCGTCCAAAAAATATTTGTAACAACGATGCATTCCGTGGTCTAGAAAACCAATGGTTCATTACTCAGGCAAAGCTTAAATACTCACCTTTGGGAACAATGCACGACAAGAGGCACACCATGTGCCATAAAATTCAACAATGACTAATCTATCTCCAGCTTGACTTAAAGCATCTAAAAATTCTTGAGTTGAATGGATGTCAATCATATTTGAGGCATTCTTTTCCCACCATTTTGGTTGATCAGTTTCAGCAGCAGTTGCGTGTACCTTGAAAGAAGCAAACGTTTGTTGGGGGCATAATCAGAAGGATTTACAACATGGGAAGAGTGAACCCTTCTTTCCATGAGTTCAATTTAAAGGGCAGTGTATTTGAAGGAAGAGAAAAGGGGGAAAAGGGACAGACATTAAGTGAAAACACAGAGTAGCCTTGCATACTCCGTCTCTTTATTTACATCACAAGTAAACTAATAAATACAGAATTAGAACTGGAATTGAAGGAAGCAGCAGCCTAAACCCAAAGTTCCAAACTCTTTGAATCGACAAGAAGATGAAGCAGCAATAGTGTATGTTGTGGATATAGGAACAGTGACAGTAAAGTAGTTGAAGTTTGGATTTATGCTACCGTCGTTATCCTTGTTGCTTTCACCCCAGGGAGCTTCTTGACCCAACAATCGCCAGTAATTTGCGGATATTAAGATAAATACACAATTGGACAAGAGTAGAAATTATCGTATCCAACAGAGCGCGCATGTGCACACCTGGAGTTTCAAATGACAAAAGGTTGCTTAAGATAGTTTGGTTATGTCCTGCGTAGAGCTCCAGATGCACTAGTCAGTTGATGTGACAATATGATGTAATGTGATAAAAAGAGATAGACAGACATAAAATTATATAAAAGGAGGTTGTATCCTAAAACCTAGGATCCTTCGGGATCAATGTGGACTTAACTAAAATAAAACGTGATGGAAATAAAGGATTTATATAAGTGATTCAGTCTAGTTGGAACTAAGGTCTTGCTGTTATTGATGGTGTTAGGAAATTTTTATTCTAATTAGAGACTTTTATGCTTGTCGAGTGGTAAATATGAAATTTAGAGAACCTCTATTTTGTGGAACCACTAATTTGCCTAAAATACAAAGTACTTACTATTGGAATAAATTGGACTTGAATCTAGTAGAAGTGCCTCTGACACTTGCTTGGTGTTTGGTAATACAAATTTTGGCTTATCAAAAAAAAAAAAATGAAAGAAGAGTTATATAACTGACTTCAAGTCTTCAACTAATCTCAGGTAGAAGCTTAGCTGATAACTTGATTGATTCTTAAAACAAAAATGGAATGGTGTACTGGCACTCAGTTTTAACATATATCTCTCTTTATTTATGGTCATTCAGGTCACTATATCCATGGTTTATTTTAGACTTTTACATTTCAGCAATACCATATATGTCATTTGGATTTGCATGGCCGAAGGCTTATAACAGAAGCATCATATTTGAGCTGCTCTAGAGTTCTTGATCTTCCTAGAATGCTTTTTCTTGGGGGGCTAAAATCTCTCTTTGCTCTCATCAGGGTTTTACTTATCCAGTCCGAAGTCATTTTCTGGAAAATATTTTGGAAATAACTAGATATCGGTTAACTCCATATAATCAAATTGATAATTATGGTCAAGACAAGATGTGGAAAATGCAGAAGCAGACTGATAGGAAGAGGAAGACTCAAATTGCTTCAGCTGTTGAGGTATAGAATCTCTATGATGTTATCATGGGCTCTGTATGATAGTTTTTGTTTGACACTTGAGCTTTGAAACAGGAATCACTAGAAGCAGCTGATTTTGGGCAGTATAATCCTCGTACTCGGGATTCACTATCCTGTTGGAATCCTGATTCAATAGGCTTCAACCTCATTGAGCATGTGCTTTGCCACATATGTAAAAACGAAAGGCCAGGTGCTGTTTTGGTTTTCATGACAGGTTGGGATGACATTAATGCTTTGAAGGATCAGCTGCAGGCTCATCCTCTATTGGGAGATCCAAGCAGAGTATTGCTGCTTGCATGCCATGGTTCCATGGCCAGTGCGGAGCAGGTATAGCCAAGTTGGAAGTGTTACCTTTTATTCTCCTTTCAGCAGTTGTCGTTTCGTTTCGTTTCTATATTCTTTTATCTTTTTTAGAGAATCAGTATTTTAGAAATTTGTGTATGCCTTTATGGAGGAATTTTGGTTATTCAAAGGCAGAATGTGATCTGCTGGGTGCTTCCAGTATCTTTTAAAAGCTATAACATTTTTCAATTTAAAGGTGAAGTCACTGTATAAGATCCTTGTCCTATTGAGTAGTAAAAATTAACCAGTCAAAAAAAAATGAAAATATATTAAGGTTTCAAGGAGCTTGTTTCTTTTATACTGTTTTAAGGAATTTGTTTTGAATAGGTGATGATGCTTTTCTTTCTTATCTTTTCTTAAGAATTATTTAGTGAATTCTCTTTCTTTGATTTTAGGCCTGCAGAATGAATAGGTTGGTATTCTCATGATATCGCTGTTACTTCTTCATCAAAAAAGATATCGCTGTTACTTGAGTTTAGTTTCATCCTAGCACGGAAGACATGTTTATGACAAAAAGCATTAATTAACAATTATAAGGGAACTAATCAGGTGCCGATAGGTTCTTTCTTACCTTCCATTTTAAAACTCATCTAAAATAATCATGGAAGAAGGATAGGTTGGTAACCTTGAGAGCTAGAAGAGTAGATTGAGTTTCATCCCTGCACAGTTGGGAGCTTTAAAATCTAGTCAACAATGAACCCAGTGTATTCCCATAAATGGGGTCTGGGGAGGGTAGTGTGTACGTAGACCTTACCCCTACCTTGTAAAGATAGAGAGGCTGTTTCCGATAGACACTCGGCTCAAGGAACAGTGGAGCTTTAAAATCTAGTCAAGATCATGAATTTATGATAAGTAAATTTTTTGATAGCTTAAATCTGTTTGCTATTCTCATTTCATTTATATATTGCTGTACCCTTTTAACTTTTGATCTCTACTCGCTTGCAAACAGAAATTGATTTTTGATAAGCCAGAAGATGGAATAAGGAAAATTGTATTAGCTACCAACATGGCTGAAACAAGTATCACCATCAATGATGTGGTTTTTGTGGTCGACTGTGGAAAGGCAAAAGAGACATCTTATGATGCACTCAACAACACTCCATGTTTACTTCCTTCTTGGATTTCAAAAGCTTCTGCTCGTCAAGTAAGATATATATAATCTACCTGCTTCAGCCTTTGCAATACTTAAAAGAATTATGCATTTTGACGCATGGATCCACATACTCCCCCCAGCTTTTTAGTGTTCTTGAATTATTTAATTAGTGCGGTGGAATCTACATAATAAGTGAATGTCCATTTGACTTTCCAGAGAAGAGGAAGAGCTGGCCGTGTTCAACCTGGGGAGTGTTATCATCTCTATCCTAGATGTGTATTTGAAGCTTTTGCAGATTATCAACTGCCGGAGCTTCTGAGGACACCATTACAATCCCTTTGTTTGCAGATTAAAAGCTTACAACTTGGAAGTATTTCAGAATTTCTATCTAAGGCATTGCAGCCACCAGAACCACTATCTGTAAGTTGAGATGGACTCTTTCACCCAGTTTGTTGAATATGTGTGGTTGTTTGTGACAGTGGAAGTTGAAAATGAGGGTAAGTAAAATGTGGGGAATTGTTTAGATTGTCTTTGGGGGGTAGAGATAATCAGGAGGGATGTTATGTTACATTTGATGAACTTGCTACATTCCAGTTCAAATTTTCCAATGCCTTAAATGGATGGTGACACCGACAACTTAATATGTGCATAGGGCATCATTTCTGAGCGTTGGACTGGTTAACCACTGAACTTTCTTAATTTTTACATTTTGCTCATGAAAACGCGTTGAGATAGAGGCATGTACATCCTATTAGGTGAAGAATATGTTATGTCTGCCTTTCTTTCAACCAAACCTGGATTCAAGTTGTCTGGTAGATATACTTCTTTGTTTGACAATTCTGGCTCCTTGACTTTATTGTTGATGGACATATATCTTTGTTGCTTTGTGGTTAATTTGATTTTTTATGTATTTGCAAATATTGTTTTGCAGGTTCAAAATGCTGTTGAGTTTCTGAAGACAATAGGGGCTCTAGATGAGAATGAAAATCTGACAGTACTTGGTAAAAGCATAGCTGATTTTTCTTAATCTCTCAGCATTTCTCCATAGTCTTCTTCATCTTTTTTCTTGGGGAAAAGAAAACTTGACTTCTGGATTTTCTTGTAGGACAACACTTATCAATGCTTCCAGTTGAACCAAAACTGGGAAAAATGATAATATTAGGTGCAGTATTCAACTGCCTGGATCCAATCATGACAGTTGTTGCTGGTTTAAGTGTTAGAGACCCATTTTTAATGCCATTTGACAAAAAGGATGTAAGTTAATATTCTCTGATTTATGGATGAGAACTTAGCATCTTCTTCTTGTTTCTTAGAGTGACTCAACTAATGTCTAAACATGTGAACATATTCTGTCCTTTTCTCACAGTACTGCATTATCTCTTTCTTTACTTAAGGAATATCTGTGCATTGTTTTTATGAGCAGCATATGTAATATGTTTTATGTGCATGCTTCTGTAAACATTTCCGTTTATCTAAGCCAGATCTTCAGTTGCATTTGTTCCAACTTTGGGGACTGTAAAATGTAAAGTCACTCCCTTTCTTTTTACAGCATCAGTGCAAGGGAATAATGGTCTATCACCTAACTACTTGCCAACATTTCCCAGTTGGTTATGGGGACTGTAAAATGCAAATGAACTTATTTTCTTTAACAAAATTTGCGCTTAGGAATAGGGGTCTTTGCTACTGCAATGTGCAAAATACAAAACACTATGTTGTTTTTCATAAAAAAAAAGTACTTGGTTGACAATATAGTTTTACCTTATAAATTTGACAGACGAGGGTGTGTGCTGAATCTTGCCGCGAAATTTAAACAATATTCTAAAAGGAAAAGTTGGTCTTGTGAAGATGTGATAGGGGGCAGGACCTATCTTGAACTGACTGCACTCTTACTAATGCGAGTTTTGGTAGTTTAAGGACATCAGCATATTGAGTTATAAGCAGTAGCTTGGGAAATTGCCACAAGTCCAACGGATTTTGGAAAGAAACTATTTCAGTTGCATGGTTCTTTATATTATCCCAAACTTGCTAAAGTGTACTTTTCACCTTTGCACTTCCTTTATCCTAGATGATGTTTGAACTGAGATCTTTTTCCTCATTTGTGGAACCTCTTTAGTTAGCTGTTGGTCACCTAGTGTTCCCTATAGGGCTTTGTCTCTTTCCCTTGAGGACCATGTATAATATTTTTGAAATATACTTTCTGCAGCTGGCTGAGTATGTATATATTTTTGAAATATACTTTTTGCAGCTGGCTGAGTATGTATAATGTTTTTGAAATATATTTTCTGCAGCTGGCTGAGTCTGCCAAAGCCCAGTTTTCTGCTCGTGACTTCAGTGATCATCTTGCTCTTGTTCGGGCTTATGATGGCTGGAGAAACGCTGAAAGGCAGCAATCTGGTTATGAGTACTGTTGGAAAAATTTCCTTTCTGCGCAAACTCTCAAAGCGATGGACTCCCTTCGAAAGCAATTTTTGCATCTCCTTAAGGAAATTGGTTTAGTTGATAGCTTTCAGAGTTGTAATGCCTGGAGTAATGATGAACATCTTGTTCGAGCAATTATATGTGGTGGGTTATTCCCTGGCATATGCTCTGTTGTGGTGAGTTATGCTCTTTGATTTTACAACCCTTCTTACTCTTGGTGATTGAGGTTAGTGCTTCATCTGGTATTTACATGAAGTAGAAGTTGGCTTGCATATGATACTGATTCCTAAATTTTTTCGCTCTCTCTCTTGCACTTCCATCTTTGTAATTTTTTTTTTCAATAAAAAGTTGGGTAAGTGTTGAGTTAGGATTGAGTGGTTTCCTATGTATTTATCAGAATCTCATGGCGACCCGTCATTCCTGTATCTTTGAGTGCTAATTGAACATATATTTTACTGACAGAACAAGGAGAGGTCAATCTCACTGAAAACAATGGAGGATGGTGGAGTCCTTTTGTACTCTGTAAGCTTCATAGTATAATTAGTGTTATTTAAATTGTGACACATTTCATGTAATTTTTAAAGGAAAATTTTCCATCTTTTAATAGTGCTTTTCCTTTTTCCACTTAGAATTCTGTTAATGCCCAAGAGCTGCAAATCCCATATCCATGGCTTGTCTTCAATGAAAAAGTTAAAGTGAATGCAGTATTCCTGCGTGATTCTACTGCTGTATCTGACTCTGTCCTACTCTTGTTTGGCGGAAGCATTTTTGGACGAGCTCTAGTAAGTTTCTTTCTTCTGACTTTACCTGCTCCCACCTCCACCCCCACCCCCTTTCCCGCAGGGAGGAGGCTGATTTCTTTTTTGTTTTGTAGGGTTCATGTTGTCATGTTCTTGAATCCTCTCTATGAGTATCTCTACTAATTAGTGTTTGGTTTTCCCTTAAAAACTCCTTTCTCTTGTTAGGATGGATACTTGATGATGCTTGGAGGGTACTTGGAGTTTTTCATGAGCCCCTCACTGGCAAATACTTATTTAAGCTTGAAGAGGGAGCTCAATGAACTTGTCCATAAGAAAGTATGTATATGTCGCCATCTTTGTTTGTGCCATCTTCTTTTTGAGTTTTCCATTGTTGCCGTTTCTGTAGTGTTGCTCCTGTCAACTGTGTAACTGATGGTGTCGACTATCTGCACGCATAGCTCGTATAACATGCATTCTTCAGAAAGCTTATTATAAGTGGGCGCATATGACAAATCCTTCTTTCGCCTGATGTTTGTTTTTTCTGGCAGCTTTTGGACCGTAATTTTGATGTAGGCAGTCATGGTGAGCTATTAGAAGCTGTTAGATTGCTGGTGTCGGAGGATCAATGTGAAGGTAAGTTTGTCTTTGGTCGTAAACCGTCCCCAAAGAAGTCTGCAAAGGAGTTGCAAAAAAGCATCAGTTCAACAAAGGGCACTGGTGGTGAAAATCCTAAGTCTCATCTCCAGACATTGCTTGTTCGGGCTGGTCACCAATCACCCAATTACAAGACTACTCAATTAAAAAATAATAAGTTCCGCTCCACTGTAATATTCAATGGGTTGAACTTTGCCGGTCAGCCTTGCGGCAATAAGAAGGACGCTGAAAAAGACGCAGCTGCTGAAGCTCTGCAGTGGTTGACTGGTGAGACACAGTCGTCTTCTAAGGCTGTTGAACACATGTCAGCACTTCTGAAGAAAAGCAAGAGTAAAAAGCAACTTCATAGTACGAAATGGAGGTAGTTGTCTTGGGTCACTAACCTGACAGTCCCGCTGATGAAGAGGTCTGGCATTATATTTTGGTTGAATAGAAGACGAGCAACTTTTGGCCAAGAAGATGCAGCTTGAAGGGTGTATATAATCATGTCTTATTTGACCTTCATTTTTGAAGTGGGTTGCTGACAATCTTCGAGGAAGCTAGTGGATTTATGCATTGGCAATGTGGGAGGTATGTATCAATATGGCAACTTCCTATTTGGTGACTTCATTAATATTCACTGCACTATGTGGTCAACATGATGTCTGTATTCTCTATCCAACACATCTGCCCTAAAGGCTAATCATTATCAAGTAAAAGTTTGGTCCAATCGATCAAATCTTTTGCCGAGAAGAGGAACACCACCTAGTTTAGATGGCAGATGTGCAATGACCTGAACGATCAGCTCAGCGTCGAAGTACAGAGGGTACACACTAATATTTATTCCTTGTATGTCTCTGCTTCTCATTCATTATAGCTCATGAGGAAGGATCTGTTAGAGGAAATGGAGGGTTATACACCAAATACAAAGTTGTATTACAGAGACTTGTGAATGATAATATATAGAATCCCATGTCTAAGTATGTATTTGCTTTCTTATTCTCAAGAATGATTACAGATCGATGGTGCATCTCCGGTTTCACTGAGATTTTGATCGCTGGGGGGTCCTTTTGGAGTTTTGGGTGCAGATTTGTCAAAAGTGTTCCCTGTGACTCTGTACAAGAATCTGTAGATGCGTCTACTGTTGTCTGTTTGCTGTAGAAGAAAGGGGATTTGATTAATTATTTGGAATATATATTCGAGGAGCTATTATAGCTATATTAGTTTTTATTGCCTTACTTTTCGTTTGATGATATTTCTAGAAATATGTGACTGCTATTATTTTGAGGGCGGCTATATATGTAAAAATCCCTTTATCTCTATTATCAACCGAATATAAAGAAAATTTGATAAGGTTGTGGCAGACCGATAAATGATAAATAAATAGATAAATAGATGAATTAAAAAAGAGAAAAGAAAGAACATATTCATTTCACAATAAAACGCTTGCTCTTATATATGACTTGCCTACTCTGGGAATTCTCCTTACACAATTTCATGAACAAATTGTGGAAGAACTTACGCAGGCAAAATATTTCTTTTGAATAGTGGTCGTCTTCTCGAGAAAGCAAATGTTGCTATGTGATTTCCGCTAGTAAATTCAACTAATCTGTTAACTTAAACAGATGAAGTGTTGACAAATGTTGACATTTTCTTATAAGAAAATAAAGCCTTTGATATTGAATGAACTTTTCTCCTTTTTTATGAAATGATAGCTTCCGTGGTTCAGAAGATCGATTTAAATGTGCCTAAATATGTTCACATTTGGTTTGAGTGATGAATTTTATGCTAACACGTGCTACAAATAGTGACCATGATAAATATATTTACAAACGGCGAAATCAGATGAAAAATACTCGACTGAAAATGCTTTACGAGTCTATTTTCTTAGTGTTTTCTTCTTCAATATTTTTAATACTTCATTTTTGGGAGAGAGAAACTTCTTTCTTTTAGTAATAATGTTTTGGCATTTTAAAATTGCAAAATATATTATTAAGAAATATTAAATGAAAGTTTACCAATTTCTTGCAAGGGGAATATACCTCATATTAACTAGTTAATGACTATTTTCCCTTCTCGTTAGCTACATAATTGACTTTCAACTACATGCCATCTGGATTTAGCCTCATTGAAAAGCAGAATAAAAGGATAGTTCGGTGCACTAAGCTCCCACTATGTGCGGGTTGAGGAAGGGCCGGACCACAAGAGTCTATTGTACGCAGTCTTACCCTGCATTTCTACAAGAGTGTCACGACCCGGATTTTCCACCCTCGGGAGTCGTGATGGCGCCTACTCGTGAAAGTTAGGCAAGCCAACTATTAAGGTTCTACACATTAACAATCAACCCAAACAATTATAAACAGTAACTATAGCTAAACAAATGAAAAGCGCGGAAGAGTTAAAATAAATCCAAATACTCCAATACATATCTACCCACGAATCTGGTGTTACAAATTCACGAACGACTAAGATTTTTACTACAAATATAAGTCTGGAAAGAAAAGTACACCTGTTCTCGGAATGATAAGAGACAGTGGAAAAGCTAAACAGGGAAGGGGGACTTTAGGCTCTGCGGACGCCAGCAGATCTACCTTAGTCTCCCTGGACTGAAGGCAGCTACCTCAGCTACTCACTGGGTCTAGTATCGAGATCTGCACAAAAGAGTGCAGAGTGTAGCATCAGTACAACCGACCCCATGTACTGAGTAAGTGTCGAGCCTAACCTCGGCGAAGTAGTGACGAGGCTCAGACACAATAATCATATATACTTGTGCAGATAAATCATATACAAGCAGAAACATAATGACAGGAATCAACAGAATAAAGTGGGAAGGGGACATGCTGCGGGGAATATCAGATTCTAACAATAAACCAATAAGGAAGCATCAATAAGGAAGCATAATGAACATCGCATCTAAATCATCAAGGTTAATGAATCGGTAACACGTGCACGGCATCACCCTTCGTGCTTTTACTCTCGCCCTCACCATATGAATCAACAGAAACGGCACGACATCACCCTTCGTGCATTACCTCTCATAATCATGGCACGGCATCACCCTTCGTGCATTATTCCTCACAATATCGGCATGGCATCGTCCTTCGTGCATTAACTCTCAAATCATGGCACGACATCACCCTTCGTACATTAACGCTCATAATATCGGCACGGCATCACCCTTCGTGCTTTACACCCTCTCACAATATCATGCACGACATCACCATTCGTGCTTTACACTCTTCCTCACCCAAACAGTAGAAAAATAATATGTCCGGGCAAGGGAATCAACAATATCAACAATAATATCCCGGCAAGGGAATCAACAATATCAACAATAATATTCCGGCAAGGGAATCAACAATATCAACAAACCATCCCGGCAAGGGATTCAGCTATAGCCAATCTCGTTTCAACAATTTCTTTACAAAATGAAACTTCAATTTGAGTCAATACTCAACAATAGTCAATTACCAAGAAACTTTCATAAGCTTCAACATTAATAATCATCAATTTGAGCATGATCGATACATAATAGAGTCACAACAATCATGGTATAAGACTCACGGGCATGCTTGACACCAACGTATAGATACTCGTCACCACACCTATACGTTGTACTCGATACAAACACATAGCAAATAGACCACAACTCCTATTCCCTCTTAGGCCAAACACTTACCTCGATTCCACGGACAAGATTAAGCCTCAACTACCGCTTTACCTCTCGGTTCCACTCCCAATTCGCTTGTATCTAGCCATAATTTACTTAATAATATTAATAAATGCTAATTAAACCAATTCCAATGCATGAAAATAGTTTGCCCATTGTCCCCCCAAAAAGTCAAAACCCGACCCCGGGTCCGCTTGGTCAAAGCCTGAAGTTCGAACCAAAACCCGATCACCCATTCACTCACGAACTCAAATATGCAATTAGTTTTGAAATCGGACCTCAAATTGAGGTCCAAATTCCCAAAATTTAAAAATCCTAACTTCTACCCAAAAACACCCAATTTCCCATGAAAAACTCTAGATTTTGAAGTGAAATCATGTAAAAAGATGTTATAGATTGAAGAAAATAAGTTAAAAGTTGTTTACCTATGATTTGGGGAAGAACCTTTCTTTGGAAAATCGCCCAAGAGAGCTTAGGGTTTGAAAGAGTTTGAAAAATGAAGGAAAGCCCGTCAAAAATCCCACTTACAGGTCTCAGATGTCGCAATTGCGATCAGAGGTTCACAATTGCGAACCCTTTGAAAATTTGCTGCCTTCGCAATTGCGAAGAAATTGTCGCATTTTCGACAGCTGGGGACTTACTGAGGTCTTCGCATTTGCGAAGAAATGCTCGCAAATGCGAGTAAGACTGGCCAGGGTTTATTTCGGAATTGCGATCAGCCCCTCGCAATTACCATTTTAGTAGACTTCGCAATTGCGATCCCTGATCTTGCAATTGCGAGATCAGAGGCAAATACCAGAACTGAAACCTGCAACAATTTTCCTAAGTCCAATTTCACTCCGTAGCCTATCGAAAACTCACCCGAGCCCTCGGGGCTCCAAACCAAACATGCACGCAAGTCTAAAAACATCATACGGACTTGCTCGTGCGATCAAATCATCAAAATAACATCAACAACTACGAATTTAGCACCAAAATTCATAAAATCCTCAAGAACATTGAAATTTCCATTTTCTCAACTAAAGGTCCGATTTATACAAAACCAATTCCGATTCTTACCAAATTTCACAGATTCGACTTATTTATTATTTAAAACCTGTACCGGGCTCCAGAACCAAAATACGGGCCCGATACCATCAAGAACACGCATCATTTCATTTAAAAAAGCCTTTATATTTTCCAACAAATAATTTTCTTTAAAAATTCTTTTCTCGGGCTAGGGACCTCGGAATTCGATTTCGGGCATACGCCCAAGTCCCATATCTTACTACGGACCCTACGGGACCGTCGGGTCACGAGTCCGGATCCGCTTACCAAGAATGTTGACCAAAGTCAACTTTAACCAATTTTAAAGGCCAATTTCATTATTTTTCTAAAATTTCACATAAAAGCATTTCGGAAATGCGCCTGGACTGCGCACGCAAATCGAGGTGGGACAAAAAGAGGTTTTCAAGGCCTCGGAACACAGTTTTGACTTCTAAAACAAGAGATGACCTTTAGGGTCATCACAAAGAGGCTGTTTCTACGGCTTGAACCCGTGATCTTCTGGTCACATGACAGCAACTTTAACCAAAAAAAGAAAATTTAGCTAGACTATCTGAGCTGAACAAAAGAAAGATAAGAATAAAAGAAAACTGAAATAAGAGTAAATCGAATGAAGGTTGTCCTATTCTTGTGCCTTTGTTTATTAAACAAAATATCCACACAAAAAAAACAATATATATCAACTCTGCAAAAGCTCAAATGCTTTTACTAGAGTTCCTCTAAACCTATTTACATCAATTTTTACATCTTGTTGATCTAAATAAATCTTCCTATATGTAATCCATCCTTTAGGAGAAATCATATTACCAGGAGGATCCTTTAATACATGATGTTGAACTGGATATTGTTGAATTAAAGAACTCTCATTTACACTAATCTTGTAATCCAAATACTTCAATTTCATGTCCAAAGCTGGAATTCCAAAATCCACTTTAGACACCCATTCCATTCCTAACCCCACAATTTGTATAACAACTGCTTTTTCTGGCAAGAAAACCATATTAGTCAATCCAGCACCATGCACTCCCATTAACACATCAAATGAGTTCACTTTCTTTGCAACTTTAGCCAGATTTTCTCCTGTTTCTTCAACAACTACGTAGAATCCAATATTTCTAGCCATTGTAACAACCTCTTCTACGTTGGTAAAACGCCTCGTTTTACTTCTTGAAATAATAAGAAGTCGCGGTTTGATTTTCCTTCCTTGATCACCATTCTTTTTCAACTTCACCGCGGATTTTCTTTTCAAGGAATATGTACTTTTCAAGAATTTTGTGAAGTCACTCATAGAATAAGGAGATTCAGAAGTGTTAATACTGAATTCTTTATTGGCTTTTAAGCCAATAATCATATTTGGGAAACAAAGAACTTCTTTTTCCTTGTCAATATCAATAATCTCATACTTTGATAATCTTTGTAACACTGGTTTGTACTTGTTAATCCACCACGGCCTCATGTTAGTAATCAGAAACTGAACTTCATTGTTGAAATATCTCGACGTTTGGAATAGTGGAATTAACACATCCGTAAAATCATGGAAGTGATTTCCTGCATATCCTTTAGTTGAAAAAACAATAGCAGGAACTGTATAATTTCTACTGCAACCTGGAATTTCTTGAGAAATATTACTATAAATCTTTTTGACTGTTAAATTTGTGACACTGTCCATTGCTCTATTGTCACCTTTTCTAGCATATGGTCTTATACTCCAGGATTTATTCATTTCAGCTGCTAATTTATCAGTTGAAATAAAATAAATAGTTGATGAATTTCCATGAATTCTTATATCACCATTCATCTCACAGATATCAGCTCTTGGATGTGTGACATTGCAAATTGGTTTCTCTTCTTTTATTTCAACATCTGAAAGCAGATAATTTTGTATATGGTAAGATATTAAACAAATGTAAACTTGGTCATTTGCAAAAAAATTAAATGCTAGTATTAACTTGGTACTTACATGTTTTTTTGGGCTTATTACTGACTTCCTCTCTTATTGCTAGAATTTGTTGGCCACCACGAAGAGTTACCTTAACATTCACTGTCATACAAGGACATAACACTGTTAATAAGGGCAACTTTTAGTTTGCGGCTGAAACTATTTACATCCGATAGCCGCAAAAATATATAAAATTCGTATATTTTTTGTATATAACATACAAAAGTGTGTACAACAACAACATCAACACACTCTGTCTAATCCCACAAATGGGGTCTGGGGAAGGTAGTGCGTACACATACCTTACCTCTACCTGGTAAGGTAGAGAGGCCGTTTCTGGTAGACCCTCGGCTCAGAAATATATATATATACACACGACAAATATACATTTTTCGGCTATTATTTTGAGAGCGGCTATACGTTGTTGGACCATCTTTTACCAATTTGAGTATATATATCACATTATAATACCTTTCACATTAAGAATTTAACTTATATCCACTAACAATATGATGAAATCTTTACAAGGTGAATGAAATTTCATCTTACATAATACTTGATGTTTCAAGAGCTCATTATAAACGTCATAATATTAATAACAATTAGTAAACAAGCGCCATGCATATATAGAAAGTCATATAATTGTTAACGAACACTTAGATTTTGACTACAAAGGAAATGGAGAGGAAAAAAATGCAATTCACTCTGAGAAGGAAAAGAGAAAATACAATGAGCGTAAGATTTTCAAATTAAATTACTAAAAAGTAAATAAAATGACTTACCAACTTTAAAATGACGAAATTCAGGCTTGAAGAGAATGCAAAAGGTGGCTGCTATGATAAAACAACTAACAAATGCTCCAATTCCTAATTTCTTCTGCTCATGTTTACTGAAACTCCTCGCAAAGAAACTATCGTACTTCATTTTGCTAAAAATTGTAATATAAAAAGAGAAGCTTTGAAATGAAGAAGTGAGAAAATGCTAGTATTTGCAATTCTCAGAATATATAGAGGTCCAATATCTAAGTGACTAGCATGAAGTGTAGGAGGATTTAGAGTAATTGCTCTCCACGATTTGCATAAATTTAGGACATTTTTGTGAATTAAAAATTATGTTGTTGTTCTCTTTGAAAGAGATATAAAGGTTGACTACTACTTATATTAGACAGAATTTGTCACAAACTGTGTCTCTTTTAATAGCCATGTTTAAGAGGAGGATTTAGAAAGGCCGGCAACTTAATTACCACTTTACCAAATTTACTTGTTAAGTAAACATCATTAAGACTTTGTTCAGTTTTACCTTATGGGTAAATATTACCAAGATTAACATGCATTTATTCAAAAATTAGATGCGCTTTCATATTCTTATTTGGATAGAAATTACTTGTTCACTATATTAACAATAGCAAGAACTTATTAAATTTGCTTAATTGCTTCAACATGAACAAGTGGGTTTTAATGCACGATACGATTTTGGGTCATTATTTTCTATTAATGGAGTTAAGTTTGCACCTTTTTATGAAACTATATTACCCTCCCTACTCAAGTTTTACTATAATTACATTTTATATACACAATTATCATTTATGTACATTTTAAGGGAATTAATGATAATAATTAGTGTCCTAAAATTACTCTAACATATCTTCCACTCCCCCACGTTTCTCTCTCCACATCCCACCCCCTCCCCACGTATCTTGCACAAGAGAGCAGCAATTCCACCATTGACAACCATTAAAAGCTTTGAAGCTTTGAATTCGAATTTGGGTTTTCAAAAAACATTGTTTGTTTGAATTGGATGTTGTTGCAAAGAATTGAGAATTCTCTCTATGTCTCTCTCTATCTCTCAATCCCAAATTTCAATAATGTAAAGCAAAAGGAAAGAGAGCAGCAATTCCACCGTTGACAGCCATTAAAAAGCTTTGAAGCTTTAAATTCGAATTTGGGTTTTCAAAAATCATTATTTGTTTGGATTGGGTGTTGTTGCAAATAATTGGGAATATGGTTTGGAGTTTATATCTCAATTTTGAGGGTTTTGGTGAAGATTAGACTTGGTTTTGGCTGAATTGCAGATTGAAACTCGAAGAAGAAGAAGAAGAAGACATGACATACATTATACTGCAGAAATTGCAATAAAATTGTAGAAAAATTATATTCTGTTGTTTATATATTTTTCTTTTACTTATTTAACTATTGTATGAAAGTTGAACAACATTGTATAAAAATTATATTTAAGTTGTATGATATTGTAGTTGTATATAACTGAGCAGAAATAATGTATGAAAATTGTAGATAAGTTGTATAATATATAATTAGTTGTATGAAATTTATTTTTATTATGTATAAATCATATACAAAATATACAAAAGATATTGTATAAATTTTGTATTTAAGTTGTATGTTATTATAGTTGTATTTAACTGGGTAGAAATAATGTGTGAAAGTTGTAGCTAAATTGTATAATATATAATTAGTTGCATGAAATTTATTTTTACTATGTATAAATCAGATACAAAATATACAAAAGACATATTGTATAAATTTTGTATTTAAGTGGTATAATATTGTAGTTGTATATAACATTGTAGAAATAATGTATGAAAGTGTAGAAATAATGTATAACTGGTATGATTAAAGTTTTGATTTTTTTTTTTTTATAGTATTTGTTTTGGTTGATAAAGGGAAGCTTCCAATTTTGTGAGGTAACGTGGCTGACTGGCTAAGCCCATCCCTTTGCTCCTTTCCAGAATTTTAGATTTCGATCACCACTTGAATTTTAGATTTTTTGAGGAAAATATTTATGGAGAAGCAGGAAGAAGAGAAGTGAACAAAAATATCAAGGAAGCTGGTAGCTAACTGATCATTTTTTATTATAAACAATCCTTGAGCAGGATTAAATCAATAATAAATTTTTATTTCGTGGTCCTCGTTAGTACAATCATGGTTTCTCCTTCTCTGTCCATTTTTGCTCGTCAAAAATCAAAATGCAGAAAAATACTTAGCTTAGCTTCTGTTCACTATTGTAGAGCAAATATAGAAACTATGATTAAATCCAACTGCAATTCATATCAAGTTGATGAGGAAATCTGGTCTTGTCATTTGATGGTTTGATGTTTGGATTTAATTTATATATGAAAAGAAGAACTTAGAAGGAGGGACCATGTTTGTTATAACTTATAAGTAATTAATTGGTCGTATAATTATTTTGAGGAGTAACATTAAAAAATTCATTTGAGAAGATAAGAGGTGGTGGAGAATTCATATCTTGGCGTTCACTTCACTAGAATTTATCATCAGTTTGTCAATCAACTTTTCATTTTGGATTTAATTGTCGATGGTCAAGCTTTGTTCTTCATTAGTGTTCATATTTTTTACTTGATGCTTCCTATGGTGTACTCACCAGAAAGAATACCGATCTATGTATGCAGAGTTTGAATGGGTTTTCAAAATAATAAAGACTTTTAATTTTCTTAAAAAAAAAATTCCAATGCCGTGGAAGAAAACAGAAAAGTCTAAAGTTGTCAGTTTTGTGTTCGATTTAAGAGGAAAGAGAAGAGGAGAATAAAAAAAGGAAAGTGGTGTAACTAAATCCTTTAATTGAAGGCACTAATAATGGATTGGAAGCCTTTTAAGGTGGAATGTATATATTTTGTAAACAAAACTTGTGTAGGTGGGGTAATTTACTAAACATGAACATTTAGGGTAATAAAGTTTCTAATAGTGTATAGGAATGAAAAAGTCCCTTCCTAGAATAAGGTCTAACAATAAGCGCGCAAATTATGGAATGGATTCGATCAGCTTATTTTGAAAAGTGCTTTTGCTCAAAAGTATTTTTTTCAAAGTATTTTTGGTGAGAAGCAGTTTGTGTTTGGCTAATTAATTTAAAAAGGACTTCTGAGTAGCAATTAGTGTTTGGCAAAGCTTTTAAAAACTACTTCCAAGTATATTTTTCTTAAAAGTGTTTTTGGAGAGAAACAACTTTTTTTCTTTTTGCTTCTCCAAAAATGCTTCTACTTCTACTCAAAAGCACTTTTTTCTTCTTCTAAAAGTTTGGCCAAACACTTCAACTTGAAAAAAGAAGTGCTTTTGGCTTTAGAGAAGCTTGGCCAAATAGGCTGTTATTCTCCGATTTATGGTTGCATCTTTTAATTTTTTTTTTTCTTTCCCTAAAACTTTTATTTCTTTTTAATTACTACTTTCTGTACTTGACATAATGAACACTTGAGAGTGATTAGTGAAAATTAAGAATTCTAGTGTCACTACTAGAAATCCGGTAAATACCGAACAGAAACCGACCAACTTTGGTCGGTTATGCCCAATTACCGACCAAAATGCGATCAAATATGCTTGGACGGTATTTTGATGGTCGTTTTAATATACCGACCAAAGTTGGTCGGAAATTACCTACCGATGTTGGTCGGTAAATTAAATTAAAAAAAAAGATGTTGCAAAAAAAAAAAAAAAACGACCAAAGTTAGTTGGTATTTTAATTATGTAATCAAAAGATTCACCATCTGGGAATCGAACCGGGGTGTGTACTGTGGAAGGATACTATTCTACCACTAGACCATTGGTGTATTTTGTTTTAAGATTGTCTTTTATTTATTTATACTCTTTAATTGTATTTTCGCACGAAAATAACCGACCGAAATTGGTCGGTTTTATTAAAAAATAAAATTACCAACCAAAGTTGGTCGGTTTTTTAAAATGACCGGCCGAATTTACCGACCAAAGTTGGTTAGTTTTTTAATATTAATTTTTATTTATTTAACTGCAAAAACCGACCAAAGTTGGTCGGTTTCTTGAAAAATAAATTTCGCGGGACTCAACAATAGTTTCCCATATTTTTGGGCCAAAGAAAACAGGCCAAAGTTGGTCGGTTTCGTAAAAAAAAAGTAAAAATTAAAATATTTTGAAATTGATCGGTTTTTGGCCGATTTTTTTACCGACCAAAGTTGGTCGGTTTTTGCCGAATTTTTAGTAGTGTGTTTTGCCTAATCTATAGAAATAAAAGGTAAATGTCCTCAATTTGGTCAAAAATTAAAATTGGAATTACTTTATCGTATCATATGCATGTTTCTCTCAATAGATTGTAACTTGGAATATAATAAGTAGTATTTTGTCAAATCTTATAAATTAATGATGTGTGCAGATCCATTTAAAAGATTGGTTTGAGTGACATACCAATATTAACCACTACTAGAAGCGTGTTCTAATGCAAATGTCGGTTGTTAGCCAGATTGAGTTCGTCTCGGTTGAGTATATTGTAGATTCGTGGATATGTTGGGAAAAAAAAAGTTTGTGGAAATGTTTAGGACATGGACTAATTTTTTACAATTCAAAGCACAGAGCCATGAACTTGAATTCCAGTTGATGTCGGTTGATTTTCCTAATTTTTTGCTATGTTAAAAAAATAAAGTAGAGATAACGTTATGTATGTTATTGGCACTCCAAAGAGAGGGGTAAAAAAAAGAAATAAAAAGAAAACAGTGGAAGCTATGCTGAATCGGGGTGTTCGTCGGTCGGTACGGTACGGTATTTAGATATTTTGGTTCGGTATTTTCGGTATTCGGTATCTTAAAATGCTATACCAATTCCGTACGTAATTAAATTCGGTATGGTGATTCGGTTTTTCTCTTTCCGGCTTCGGTTTATTCGGTTTGAATACTAACAAGTGCATAGAGTCATAGACTATAATAATTCTTAATTAAAGTACTCAAAAGTACAAAAAAAAAAAACGTTTGTTACAAAAGTTTTGTTCAAAACCAGCAAATATCAACCTAGAGAGAGAAAACTTCACATAAACGAATAAATTCGATCATTAGAAATATCTTCTTACTTGCTTAGAGTTAATTGATGAATTTAAAGAATAAAGGAAAGTAAAATTTCATATTTTAATATTTATGTTATAATTGATGGATTATTATATGCAGCGGAAGCAATCCCAGTATCAAAATCACATGTAATCTAGACAACTAGCATAAACGGGATTTCACGGGTTACCTCTTGAAGCGTGAGCAGAACTCCTTTATCACGTGAGCCTCCAATTCTACAGCAACTCAATGAATTCTCCACCACCCGCACGATCACGATCTCCGAACGTTCTACGGTCTTCTACTGTGTTACCCAAATAATACCCGAAAATAGTAATTTCGTGTGGGCGAAATTTCTAAGGAAAAGGGGCTGAAATTCGGCCACCATTTGCTCCCTCTTCTAGGTCGAAAACCTTATGTATTTATAGCACAAGTTTTAAGGGTTAAAACACTTTTCCAAAACCTGTTGGGTTTTCTTTTCCACCAGAAAAAAGGATTCCTTTATTTGCTATTATTTAGGCACAGCAAGGAACACAGAATTTAATTAACAAGGCTTCCAATTATGGAATTAATTTATAATTTTCGAAATTAATATCCACCATAATTAATTACGAATTATTGCACTAAAAATTCGTAATTGCACTCCTTATTCAATTTCGAAATTCATCCATTAAATCTTATTTAACTCCCCATGTTAAGATTCAGATACTAATCAACTAAATTAAATTACTGACGATTTAATTTATTGATTATTTCCTTTAGACTTTCGCTTAACTTATTTCATGTGTCGGATACAAAATCCACCGGCCGGGTTTACACATGAAAACTTATAAGCTTTCATAAAGGTGTATCATCAATCTCTAAACCGAGACATGGATTCCATCAACTAACTATTACTTTGCCAATGTACATTATTATTATCCAATTTACCAGGCATATTGACCCACGAAAGAATCTCGCCTTTTAATAAATCAAAACAATAATAATATACACAGCTAATAATAATTATATCAAGATTAAGAGTATAAGTACATTTAATGGCTAGAGAGTTTATTTTATTAAGTCAGTATAAAATACTTATCTCTACTTGGTCCGTTCAATACATACAAAATGTATTAGCACAAGAAGTTGGAATTAAACCATTCCCATAATCAAGATAAATTATATTTAATCTTGTGCTACAATCATTCCTGATGGTTTGTCCAATTCCATCATTAGATTGTGAACTCAAACTTTATACTTATAAGAACCGATGATTTAATCTTCCGTGTATAAGCTAAACTCTATACACTAAATCATCTACTATATAAGCAAAGGACACCGACTAATATATGATCTATTAAAACTTTATTAAAATTGAATGAACAATATTATCATAATAAATACTATATCTAAACCAAATCCATGGTTAATAGTATATATCCCAACAATCTCCCACTTAGATTTTTAACCATGACAATTGTCAGAATATACTATATCTAAACGCATGGTTAATAGTATATGCCCAACAATCTCCNATTAGCTTGTCTTTCCACTGGCCTAGAACTGCCCCCACTGCATAGTCACTGGCGTCGCACATGAGCTCGAATGGTTGCTCCCAGTCGGGGCAACAATGATGGGTGCTGTGACTAGCCTCTTTTTCAACTCCTCAAATGCTACCCTACAATCATCAGAAAACATGAAAGGGTGATCTTTTTCTAACAACTTACAGAGAGGGTTGGCAATTTTTGAGAAGTCTTTTATGAATCTCCGGTAAAAACCGGCATGCCCCGGAGAAGCTCATGATTGCCTTGACTGATGTGGACGGTGGCAGCTTTGCTATCACATCAACTTTAGCACGATCCACCTCGATTCCCTTGCTTGATACCCTGTGTCCCAAGACTATACCCTCTCGTACCATGAAATGGCACTTTTCCCAATTAAGCACAAGGTTAGTCTCGATACATATCTTTAATACTCGGGTCAGGTTTGTAAGGCACTCATCGAATGAGTTTCCCACCACTGAGAAATCATCCATCAACACCTCCATTATGTCTTCAACCATGTCAGTAAATATGGCCATCATACACCTTTGGAATGTGGCGGGTGCATTGCATAGGCCAAAGGGCATCCTCCGAAAGGCATAAATTCCATATGGACATGTGAAGGAGGTCTTCTCTCTGTCCTCTGGTGCAACGGAGATTCGGTTGTACCCTGAGTACCCATCCAGAAAATAGAAGTGGGACCTCTCTGCTAGTCTGTCAAGCGTCTGATC
Source organism: Nicotiana attenuata (assembly GCF_001879085.1). Taxonomy (NCBI): domain Eukaryota; kingdom Viridiplantae; phylum Streptophyta; class Magnoliopsida; order Solanales; family Solanaceae; genus Nicotiana; species Nicotiana attenuata. Next base: position 71,775,574 of record NC_031991.1, read on the forward strand.
AATGAAGCAAAGTGGGAAGTGATCTTTTCGGGTGTCTAGATTTAATTTTCGGTAGTCCATACAAATTCTCCAGCCTGTGACGGTTCTTGTAGAGATCAACTCATTGTGATCATTTTTTACCACCGTCATACCACCCTTCTTAGGAACACATTGCACCGGGCTAACCCAGTTGCTGTCAGAGATGGGGAAAATGATTCCCGCATCCAACCACTTAATGACCTCCTTCTTCACCACTTCCTTCATGTTGGGGTTCAACCTTCTTTGGTGCTCCGTGGAATATTTGTGCCCTTCTTCCAGCAAAATTTTGTGCATACAGTATGCCGGGCTGATCCCCTTAATGTCTGCCATGGTCCACCCAATGGCAGTCTTGCACTCCTTGAGTACCTGCAAAAGCTGTTCTTCCTGTACATCTAGCAAACTGGATTAGATAATAATAGGTAATGTGGAGTTAGGTCCTAGGAATGCATACCTGAGATGGACGGGCAGTGGCTTCAACTCCAGCTTTGGTGGTTCTTCTATGGATGGCTTGGCTGGAGGAGTTTCCCTGTTTTCTAAGTGCAGGGGATCGAATTCAAGTGTTCTATCCCAAAATCCTCTGCCCTCTAGAGCTAGCACCCATTCTGCAAATTCTTCCCCATTCACCTCATCTAAATTGGCAAGACATGCAGCTAGAGGATCCTCAATAGTCAATGTCTCATCATGCGCTTCCATGATTACATCCACGGCATCAATAAGAGAACAATTGGCGAATTCACTTGGTCGCCTCATAGATTTCTGAACGTTGAATGTTATCTCCTCATCGTTCAACCTCATCTTGAACTCCCCAGTTTCACAATCAATGAGAGCTCTCCCTGTGGCCAAGAATAGCCTTCCCAAAATTATGGGAATTTCTTCATCCACCTTACAATCCAGAATCACAAAATCTGCTGGGAACACAAATTTCCCTACCTGTATCAACATGTCATCCAAAATACCAGAGGGTCTTTTCACAGTTCTATCAGCCAGCTGCAACAACATAGACGTGGGTCTAGCTCTTCCAATCCCCAACCTCTTATAGATCGCCAGGGGCATAAGATTTATGTTAGCCCCCAAATCACAAAGTGCCTTGGCAAAAGCAAAGTTACTAATGGTGCAGGGAATTGTGAAACTCCCTGGATAAGACATTTTCTCAGCAACTGGTCTAGTCACCACAGCACTGCAGGTCTGAGTTAGAGTCACTGTGGCCAAATCTTGGAAGTCGAATTTTCGGGACATCAAGTCCTTCATCATTTTTGCATAATCAGGCATCTCCTTCAAAGCATCAATTAATGGAATACTTATCTGGATTTGTTTCAGCATCTCCAAGAACTTCTTGTGTTATTCCTTTTTCTGGTATTTGGCCAGCCTCTGTGGGAATGGTGCTGGAGGTCTCTTCTTCCCAATGATTTGGGTTTTCTCTTTGTCAGACACCACCTCAACTACCGGTTCCTGGACTGTCTCAGCTTCTTTCTCAACCTCAATCTGTGTGTTGGTTTCTTCCTAGGCAGACTGTACTGTTACCTCTGTCAGTTTCATTGAATCATCTAGGTCAATGGGCACTGGTACAAGTTTCTCGGCCTGTCTGCTTTCTCGGGCCCTCTCTTGCTCCAAGTCTAAGTCTCTGCCATTGTGTAGACTTACTGCCATCAGCTGCTTCGGGCCTTGATCTTTTGGATTTACCTGAGTGTCTGCAGGCAATGTTCCATAAGGACGATTATTCAAGGACATCGAAATCTGGCCCATTTGCACTTCAATATTCTTTATAGCTGACTCATGTGCATCTACTCTTTCACTCATTTTCGCGTTTGACCCAATAACCTGCTACATCATTGCCTCGAGTCTAGCAAACCCATCTTCCTGTCTCCCACCATGTTGCTGCTGAGGAGGATGATAACCCTGCTGCTGATTTTGATTGTTGTATCCTTGTGGCCTTTGGTAGGACACCACCTTATTGTGAGGTCGCATGGCTCCCATATTTCCATTGTTGTGATGTGGCTAGACTGGCCTGTATGGCTGATTCTGTTGGCCCCAATTCTGACCACACTATCTCTGGCCCCCATAATTAGACACATAATTCATGTCCTCAGGGTAATGATGATGATCACTTTCAGCATTCCATTGGAAACCAATTGGCTGACTAATGCAAGATGTGCATAAGCCCCCATTGGTTGTATCTACAATGTGCACCTGCTGCTTCTGCCCTGACTCTTCCACCTTTTTGGTGAGTATACTCATTTGTGTCATTAAGGTGGCCATATTTTCAGCAAGAGTGTTGGATGAATCTAAGGGCACTGAGTGAACTACTGGAGTGATAGGTGCATTCCTGGTTGTCCACCCCGAATTATGTGCCATCTTGTCAAGCATGACCTGGCTTTCTCTCCATGTTTTGCTCAAAAATGCTCTACCAGCTGAAGCATCAACATTAGCCTTCACGCTATCTGTCAGACCCATGTAAAACCGATGCCCCAACATCTGCTTTGGAATACCGTGCATATGACCAACATCCTTTTGAATCGTTCCCATGTTTCTTGCAGTGTTTCCATTAATTTCTGTTTAAAGCTCAAAATTTCATCAATTTGCTGAGTAGTCTTGTTGGGTGGATGAAACTTATTCACAAATTGCTTGACTAACTCCTCCCAAGTCGTGATGGAGTTAATGGGGAGTGAGTTTAGCCAAGTCTGGGCAGATCCTGTCACTGAGAATGGAAACAACAACAGATTTATTGCTTCCTGAGTTACGTTGGGCTGCCTTTGAGTTTTGCAGATTGACAGGAACTTCTTCAAGTGCTGTTGAGGATCTTCAATATACGACTCCGAAAATAGTCCCATGTTTTGCAACAAGTGCAGCATGTTGCTTGTGATTTGAAAAGATTCGGCTTGTATCTGCGGGACTAATATCGCTGTGGCCAAATTCTCAGCTGTGGGTTGCACCCAGTTATATAGAGGAGCCTCTGGCACAAGAGGTGCCACTACTTGCGCAGCCGGATCTACCTCGCGATCCCCCGTGTCTCGTTCAAGTTGTTCAGTTGATTGTTGTTGTTTGTTTTTCCGGTTGGCCCGATTCAAGGCCTTGAAAGCTTTTTCGGGATCTGATAATGCTTCAAATACTTCACCAGTTCTCGATGAGTTTCTAGGCATGCACCTGTACAACCAAGTTAACAAACATTAAAATTTCAATGTCTGGATTGAAAATAAAGATAACAGACTACACTAAGATTTTTTGTATTTCTTTCAATTGTAATTGATAACACCGTTAATTCCCCGGCAACGGCGCCAAAATTTGATCACTCCCAACTATGCCTTATAAAAAGGATAAGCGGTCGTTGCAAATATAATCTGAGTATTTAGACTAGAGTCGAATCCACAGAAAATTAACCTACCATTTATCTTGTTAGACCCATTAAATTCTTCGTAATCAACTTCCCAGATATTCTGAATAACAATTGGTGATATTTTTACTAGCTATAACTGAGTAAAGTTAAGTAAACTAAAGGCTAACTATGACTGAGTTGTTAACAAATAAGAGAAGGATCTAAGGTTGTGATTTTCCCTATTGATGGAATCCCTTCCTGTTATGTTTCATATAGATTTGCATAATCGTCTCTATCGATCATGAGTACTCTTACTACCGTAAATCTCTCCCGAGTAATTACGACAATTTACTAGACGCACTCTCCCGAGTTACGCTAGCTGGTTTTTATTACAGCTCACTATAGATCGCACCCAAGGTTCCGTTATTCCTAATCCCACATTTAAGCCCTCGATTATTGATTCCTTATATACTTTGGGAGTGGTGTTGTTCAATAATTATCTAAATATGCACTCTCTCCCGACTAATACATACTAAATAGGCACTGCTAACTGAGGATCCTATCAGTTAACTACATCAAGAACGTAATTGAACAAATAGAGATTAAACCGAGCAACTATATTAACATAATTCATCCTCAACAGGTTCCATCAAAACCCTAGAAAAAATAATTAGCTACTCATAATCGTGTTCATAATAGCAGCAAAATTCGACATGAATGATAAATACAAAAGGAAGAAAGGTAGAACTCGATGTCGAATTATCCTCCTTGCCTCTTGCCTCTTCTTGCCTTCAACTAAATTGTAAAAACCTTGATAATGTCTCTTTAGGCGAGTTGGGCCTCTTATAGGTTAAGGGAATTACCCCCCAAACTTCCAAGGTTTTACCCCTGAACCGTTATGCGCTCCGGACTACGACTAGCGCGGCCGCGCTCGAACCGCGCTAGTGGCCGCGCATATTGCATAGTGTTCTGCCTCGATTTTCTGGACTAGCGCGGTCGCGCTAAGGCCGCGCTAAGATGGTTCAGCATTTTATCTCTTCTTTTCTCTCTTCTTTCACACGTACTCAGCTCCGAGGGGCTTCCCTTGCTTTAATTTAGCTCCAAACACTGTCCTAAGTCCTCATAAGCGCAACTTGCTCCTGCAAAATATGAAATTCACAATTAGAGCCAATTTATCGTCATTTAACCATCCTAGAACAGTGAACCATAGTCAAATTGGGGCATAAACAGTTGCCAAACTACATGAATCTAGCCTATTATCAATACCCATAATCTTTCTAACCCAAAAATCTCGCTTACTCACTCCTCTTGCATTGTTATTCCCCCAAACTACAAATTCTTTCCTCCTCCAAAGTTGTTGATATACGATTTCTCTCTTTAATCGTCCAAAATCTCTTTCTTATTTATACAAATACAGAAGAAATTTGAAGATTTGCTCTACAATCAAGTTGTGGATAAGCTTCACTCTACATTAAAGTTGGTTTTAGGTTGAGTTTCATAATAAAACTCGAGGAAGATAAGTTTCGGAATTGTATTACGATTGTATGATAAAGGTATCATAATTGTATCTGAGTTGTATTTGATACAACAATACCTAAGACAATTCTGATACAATACTAATACTGTTAAAATACAATGTTGTATTATAATTTAAGTTTAGAGTTGGTTCTAGGTGGATGTTTTAAATTGAAACTTGAAAAAGATGAAGATCAAAGTTGCATCATAATTTAGAATTGTATCATAATTTGTACCTAAACTAATACATGATACAATACTAATACAAGTATAATACGATATTGTATCAGTTTAAGTTTAGAGTCGGTTTTAAGTTGTATAATAATTGTATCAGAATTGTGTAAGAATTCTTTCAAGATTGTATCAAATTTGTATTTGAATTATGAGATCGTGAAGAATTTCATAGTTTGTTTATTAGTATTGTATCAGGTATTATTTTGAATATTAATGTACCATCTACAAGTTATATACAATTGTGATACAAGTATGATACAATTACATTTTACGTATTGATGTATCTGATACAATTTAAATACAATTATGATACATTTATCATAAAATTCTTGAATACTTCTTCAATTTCAGTGTTGTCCGGTCTCCCAGCAAAAGAACGATGCAATTGATGATTTAATAATACAAAATTATCGACAATGGTGGGAAGAGAGAAGATGGAGATTCTGGCCGTAGATTAAGGAATTTTGTTGTTAAAAAAGGAGAGAGAAGAGGAGAGGGACAAAAAAGGAAAGGATATAATTGAATCCCTTAATTGAAGACACTAATAATGAGGTGGGAGCCTTTTAAGGAGCAATCTACACAATTTGTAAGAAAAACCTAGATATTTATTAAAAACTGCAAAACATAGAGATCATGATCAAATATATTTTAAGGACTCATATATATCAAAGAAAATATCGCTCACCCTCACAAAAGATGTCACATGCATGTAATTGGTACCATAGGCTTGCCCATAATGTAAATCTCTACTAATGTAGGCTCACTCGATCTAAAATCAATTAGGACTTTCATTGTTGTAATGTGGGCTAAGGGACGGGTAGGATATATTTAGGAATAGTGACTAACCCTCCTAAGCACTTTAACACACCACATAATCAACTTTAAGCGCAAATTCTTCAATCCCAACTTCAATTTCACAACTAAAATCACTCCCAACAATGTTCCCTCTTTCTTTAAGCACTACATATTCATACCCACTAGCAGGAACAAGACAACAATGTATTCATCTCTATATATTTTTTTTTCCTTCAGATTATTTTTTTTTCAATTTCTGCTAATGGTGTATTATTTTACAAAACAAGTGCACCTTTCTTCCTTTTATTGGTTCCACTCAAAAGCCACCCCACACTTAGTTCCTTCTTACTTCTTTTAGCGTTCATCTCACAATTAAAGTGCTTTAAGAGGAAAAGGGATCAAAACAATGTCAATTAAGAATAAAAAGGGTATAGGCTTGTAATGTGGGTACCAAATAAAAGTCTATAGGCTCAAAAGGGTTGACTAGGGATAAATTTTATTTGTGGTAAGCAATTAAGCTCAAAAAGATCAAAGAAAGCCTAAAATCATTTTTCAAACCGAGCATCACCTAAAATTTCGCTTCGACCCACAAACCGGGCAAGTTCTAGACACAATTACAATACATAGACTATACAAAAACCTCACCACACATGGCACATGACTCACTAAGAACGGTCTCATTCCGACTCTCAAACAAATGCAAGTATTCACGGAGCCACGAGATATTAAGCATGAAACACAAAGTGAACATAAGTCAAGAAAACGAGACATAGGCATCACAAGACATGCTATCCAACTAAGCAAGGCATCATCAATAATTTCAAATCATAGGGAAGATACTACACATGCCAAAGCCTAAATATGCTACTATCAAACAAGTCAAGGGCGCCTAGGTTCATCATTCATCTTTTTTCCTCCATTTTATTCCCTAAACTACTCTAAAAGATAAAACTACCCGGTTCAAACTACATCCCATGGAATAGAACCGATGCACAAAGAAAAACCACGGGGGATTATTACCACCTAAAGAAAGCTAAAAGACATATTTTGTAATTTTTTGTTCTAGACTTAA
>NC_031991.1:71782537-71814070 GCF_001879085.1 Nicotiana attenuata
AATATCTTCTTGTGCAATAATTATCCTTTTAATAAATACACAAGAACCTAAGATATTATATTTTCTCTTGTTCGGCGAAAACTCCAATATCTCTTCTCATGGGTGGAGTTGGTCTCACTGGTACCCAAAGATAAAACTCTTTTCCTATTTAGGAACCTCCACCACTAATGTAGATTTATCAAGGATAATTTTCACATGGTACATTAAGCAGATTTTCATGACTCAAATAAATAGACCATTTTGTGGATCCTACTTATTAATCATAATGCTCAATCCATGAATAGACACAATTTCACATGTACAAATTTATTAAGAATTTTTCATGAGTTCAAATAAACAAACCACTTTAGTGGTAACTATTTATTACTCACAAAATTCTCAATTTACAAGTGAAGATACATGTAGCTCATAAAATTATTTTATGGCAGATTATGGACCACAGCTTAAAAGCCATGCCAATAATATAAAACTCATACAAAATATCGTCATAGTTCACTTAATTACAACCTCCAACCAGAGAACAAAATTTTTCATCGAAGATCCAAGACTAGCAATCACGCAGGGCATGAAAACATAAACTAAAATTTGAGAAAATTTTTATGCACCAATATGCCAAATGCGCCAATCATTAGTCATCCAGGATATCAAACAAAGGATTTCACTTTCTTACAAAATAATTATATCATTACACAATATCAATTATACCTTGTAAGACCTAGTGAATAAAATCCTACATCTCTATTATTGAATTTAATTCAACAACATATCTATTTACTAATAGCCAATGTGTAAACCTATTATATCACCAGTATTTAATCACGGAGACCATGGGGAGTCACATCCACCACCATTTAATTAAAAACGAATTAAAATTATTAAAAAATAATTTCCAGAAAATAGAAAAACGTCCAAAACAAAGTTCAAACGATCTCAAAACGCCGAAAAATACCATGATTCACTGCTAAAGCAGTGAGTTTTTCTCACCACGTCGTTTTCGATGGACCCACCAAATTTCAGCTTAATCGGAGTCCGTCAAGTTCACTGACCTCCGAAAATACCGGCTATTCGGTCAAAATCGGGTTTTGCATTTTTCTAGGGTTTACCCCAAAAATTCAGATAATCTCAATCAAATATCAATAAAAAAACAGATATCTCATGATTACAAGAATAATCCAAAAATTTTGCACAGTTAATTCACAAAACAACAGTGCAGTTTTTCAGAAAATCACATATACATTTAATTCAAAAACGCACATAAACACGATATTCTTGTTTCATGAAAAACTTAGTTATTATTAGATGTGAGTGGGCTCTGATACCAATTGATGGATTATTATATGCAGTGGAAGCAATCCCAGTATCAAAATCACATGTAATCTAGACAACTAGCATAAACGGGATTTCACGGGTTACCTCTTGAAGCGTGAGCAAAACTCCTTTATCACGTGAGCCTCCAATTCTACAGCAACTCAATGAATTCTCCACCACCCGCACGATCACGATCTCCGAACGTTCCACGGTCTTCTACTGTGTTACCCATAAATAATACCCGGAAATAGTAATTTCGTGTGGGCGAAATTTCTAAGGAAAAGGGGCTGAAATTCGGCCACCATTTGCTCCCTCTTCTAGGTCGAAAATCTTATGTATTTATAGCACAAGTTTTAAGGGTTAAAACCCTTTTCCAAAACCTGTTGGGTTTTCTTTTCCACCAGAAAAAAGGATTCCTTTATTTGCTATTATTTAGGCACAACAGGGACCACATAATTTAATTAACAAGGCTTCCAATTATGGAATTAATTTATAATTTTCGAAATTAATATCCACCATAATTAATTACGAATTATTCCACTAAAAATTCGTAATTGCACTCCTTATTCAATTTCGAAATTCATTCATTAAATCTTATTTAACTCCCCATGTTAAGATTCAGATACTAATCAATTAAATTAAATTACTGACGATTTAATTTATTGATTATTTCCTTTAGACTTTCGCTTAACTTATTTCATGTGTCGGATACAAAATCCACCGGCCGGGTTTACACATGAAAACTTATAAGCTTTCATAAAGGTGTATCATCAATCTCTAAACCGAGACATGGATTCCATCAACTAACTATTACTTCGCCAATGTACATTATTATTATCCAATTTACCAGGCATATTGACCACGAAAGAATCTCGCCTTTTAATAAATCAAAACAATAATAATATACACAGCTAATAATAATTATATCAAGATTAAGAGTATAAGTACATTTAATGGCTAGAGAGTTTATTTTATTAAGTCAGTATAAAATACTTATCTCTACTTGGTCCGTTCAATACATACAAAATGTACTAGCACAAGAAGTTGGAATTAAACCATTCCCATAATCAAGATAAATTATATTTAATCTTGTGCTACAATCATTCCTGATGGTTTGTCCAATTCCATCATTAGATTGTGAACTCAAACTTTATACTTATAAGAACCGATGATTTAATCTTCCGTGTATAAGCTAAACTCTATACACTAAATCATCTACTATATAAGCAAAGGACACCGACTAATATATGATCTATTAAAACTTTATTAAAATTGAATGAACAATATTATCATAATAAATACTATATCTAAACCAAATCCATGGTTAATAGTATATATCCCAACAATAATTAATAATATGTATTTTGTGTAATATAATATAATATATATTTCGGTACGGTATTGGCATTTCGGTATTTCATTAAAAGAATATCAAATACCATACCTAATACCATTTTTTTTAAAAACTTAAACCAAATACCATACCGAATACCAAATACCAACATTTTTGATTTCGGACGGTAATTCGATATTTACCAAATTATGCATAACCCTAATGCTGAATGGTCCAAGAAAGTTGTTTGGTTTAAGAGTGCGACATTTTACCAATACTTCCTTTCCTCTAAATATGGTGGAATGCACGTCTGGGAGGAAAAGTTGGGTACCTCTAGACTATAGACAAGTGTGGTGAAGAATCCAATTATCCAAAATATTCCTTTGTATTTTTTTCTGAACATTTATAAAATCTTTTTCATAAAAACAATCGTGCTAATTGATCAGGGCACAAGTCAATGTTAGGTCGCAGTATAGCATATAGAAGATTTGAACATCAATCTTTGAAATTATGTTTTCCTCTAATACTCTCCACCGCTATGCCTTTTATGTAACATCGCATATAATAATCATCAATTACAAGAAAATTAGCAATTAACTAACTTATTATATATTTTAAATGATTCTTTTTAGCTGAAATTTTTTCAATATCACAATAGTACACTTCCGATATTTTTTTGATTGATATAATGAAGTACTTTCATAGATAACATATATTATAACATAATATTGAAATTTGATTCCAACGACACAACTTAACCTTTATAGTAAAATGTTGTTACAGAATATGACTATTATAGAGAAATCTGACTGTAATATAATCTTTCATACAATTTTGGAAAATGCATTAGGCGATGGTCAAAAATTGAAAATGTACATTAGAGTGCAAAATCAAAAAGTGGCTAGAAGCTTTTGAGCTTCTACCAAAGTGGACTTAAACCTATTGAGATCAACTTTCACATTCTGTTTATCCAAGTAAATTGATCTAAATGTATCCCATCCTTTCCTATAAAAAGATGATGGATTCTTGAAAACTATATGATCAAGTGGATATTTTTCAACCAAAGAACTCTCATTTACACCAATCTTATAATCCAAATACCTTATGTTCATTTCTCCTGCTGGATCTCCAAAATCACGTTTAGCCAAATTATCCATTGCTCCTAAAGGAACTAACTGAATTAAAACTGCATTATCTGGGAGAAAAACCATGTTAGTTAATCCAGCTCCATGCACTCCCAAAATAACATCACAAGAATTAACAATTTGCGCGAATCTTGACAAATTTGTACTAAGGTTAGCCTCTGCAAGGACAACCTCGTATCCTAAATCTTCAGCCATTTTTCTAACTTCTTCCTCGTTTAATAAAATTCGCGATCTTTTCCTTGACATAATCATCAACCGTGGCCTTTTACCAACATCTTTGTTTAATTTAATAGCCTCAGCTCTCTTCAGAGAAAATGAACTCCTCAAGAACTGTCTGAAATCGCGCATTGACACACCATTTGGGAATTTTGAGGAATCAATGCTGAATTCCTTGTGAGATTTAAGGCCAGCTACTATACTAAGAAAACAATGTACCTCGTTTTCATTGTCAATGTCAAGAATTTTGTGCTTAGACAACATATTGAGCAATGTTCGATACTTACCTATCCACCAAGATTTGTAATCCGTGGCAAGAAAATGCACTTCTGAATTAAAATGTCGCGAATTTGAAAAGATTGGGATGAGTAAATCTGAGAAATCATGAAAATGGTTCCCTGAATATCCTCCAAGTGAAAATAAAACTGCTGGATAGCCATGATAAATACTGCATTTTGGAATATTTTCGCCGTCTTCTACTAATTTTATTGTCCATGATTTAACTTTTGTCATTGCCCCTGCATTTCCTTTTCTTGGATAAGGTTGTATAGTCCATGAATTGTTCCCAATAGAGGTGTTGAAATCATGTGACACAACGAAAATTATTGAGGATTTGCCTTGGACTCTTATGTCTCCTTTAGTCTCACAGTAATCAGACAATGGTTCTAATACATTACACATTGGCTTAGCATCCTTTTTCTCAGTTTCTGCAAAATAGTTTCATCTAAATGTTAATATTAGAATTCGGGATTTCAAATTTCAATGAGTTTCGTGTTAAGAAAATGGATCTTGGATCTAAGTCAATATCAAAAGCAAGCTTTTGAGGTGAGGATTACCGAGACCATATAACGAGATAACATACAATCCCGGAATCCAATGTGGGATATTGTAACAAGGAGGCACATATCTAGGTTAAGGGGCGTGGGTCCACGTGAACCCATGCTCCTCTCCCACTCGAGACGGTCTTGTTTCAGCACGGAGTACAGATATTGATCTCTCTCTCTATATATATATATATATATATATATGAGAAAATCATGAAAATTTCAAAAAGAATATAATTTTGAACTTATAATTTTAAAAATGTAGTGGGTTCAAGGTAATTAAGAAATTAAAGTTAAACCCGTCAAATGTAAATTCTAAATCCAACTCTTCACAATAGTGCACCCATCCTCTTGAACTTCTGGATCCGCCTCTACTAACAAGAATTCTATAGGATATTAGTATGTCGACTAACCTAATTTCTTGAGAAGGATCGTGTCCTTGATCACAAGCATATCTTCAGCAGCATTTATAGATAATTGTAAATTCATGGCATCACCATCTAGAAAAGAAAAAAAGAAGAGCAAATTCAACTTGGTGAAGCTATAAACAGAGGTTAAATTAGAATATTACTACTGGAAATGATGGCTAAAAATTAAAATGCAGAGGACTTACTAACAGATAGAGGAGGCAAATGAGACTTGAAAACCATGCAACTGCTAAACACGATAATCAAAATTACAACAAAAGCACCAAATCCAAATGTTTTACGTTCATAGTTGCTAAAGCTCTTTGCCAGTATAGGATTATACATTTTTTTTCTTCTCTTAGTAAGAAAATGCAGCTACAGTCTCTACTTAATTTGGCTCAAAGAGTCGACAAAAACACTAAAGAAAAGCTGCTAAAGTGGAGTATTATTTATACACCAATTTTCATGTCTACTTGAACTAGCTTGCTTAGTGAAGAATGATTATATTTATTTTTTTGCATGAATTAGAAAAGGACATTGTTGGTTACAGGTAAGGCAATCATTTTTATTTTTTCAATAATATTTAGGTGACGTTTGTGTTTCATTGGGTATCAATTTCGTGCCATGATTTTCAGCTTCGAAAGGAACTTCTCAACTAAAGTTGTTATAAAATCACTTGGAAAATTTTGAAGAGTCAACAGCCACTACAATAATAAGTAAATTAACTATAAATGCCTTACCATTAGTGTAAAAATGACAACTAATTTGGCTGATATTTGTCACCTTCCTTCCCCTAATAATAGCCAAAATTATTAGCTAGAACATGCACTTAGTAGTAAGTAGTAACACATACTAATATTTATGTTGCATTACCTACAACCCTATAATAAGTTGAATGTGTTACTAAAAAACCAAGCAATAATCAATTTTAGGATGACAAAGGAAATAAATAGAAACAAAACGTAATCTATAGTCTAAATCATTAGCGTCAAAGAACTAATCTATGCTATAAACGTATGTCACCTGCCCTTGTTAAATAGGATTTAGGACCCAAAAAAATATGGTCAATAGCATATGATTATAAAAGAGGTACCTTTGTAATTACATGCATCCTAATTAATCAGATGTGGGAGGAAAAGAAAATAAAAAATAAAAAGTCTTACCTGCATGTTTTATTTGAATTATCCTTTTGAGTTAGGTGGTAACACAATCTGCCGACTATATTTCTTGATTTGAATTGGAATTATGCAGCAAACGACTCTTTCCTTGATTATTATTTGCTTTCTTCTTATAGAATTGAAGTGGAGAGCACTAACTTAAGCGTCTTCAACCAGGTGGTTGTCATTTTCCCATAAAAATGGATGTGTTAGGATTTACCAGTAGGAGTAGGCGTGAAAACCACCTCAAACTGAAAAGTCAAAACAAATTGATTAAAAAATCCGATCAGATTTAGTTTGATTTGGTTTGGTATTGAGTAAAAAACGAACCAAACCGACGTATAAATATATAGTTTTTATATGTACTTTTAAGACTTTTCATAAAATTTTCTTTGTGGGTCGGTTTGGAAAGTCACCCAGTAATTGAAATAGTGTAATTACTAGGGTAGTAATTACACAGCCTAGTAATTACGACGACTTGTTTGTTTATCATAGTGTAATTACAGTATAATTACAAGTTTACTGTTTGGTTGCACAAATGTAATTACACAGTTAGATTAAATTTTAAATGAAGTAATTATCAAAACTTAAAAGTTAATATAATAAATATATGCCTAAAATTTTTTATTAAGTATAAATAATATCATATATTTAAGATGTATAATATTTTTTCCTAAATATATATTATATAATAATCATATATTTATAACTAATATTATAAAAAATAATTTATAATATTGTTCAAATTAATAATATTTAGTTAAAATACTTACAAAACTAAAAATATATGTTTTGTAAGAACATCATGGAATTCATTTTGATAAAATAAACTAATATTTATAAATATAATATCATAACATAATTTAAATGTTTGACAAAACTAATCTATCAATTCTAACTAAAAAATGAACAACATGCTATGCGAGCCAATACTACTAAAACAAGTAAATTGGAACCACGAATATAACAGAATTAAAATTAAAAAAAAAATAGTTTAACATATGTCAACTTCCAACATAATAATAGTAAATTCCACTACAACTTAAGATTAGGAAATGTAATAAGTTTATAACCACATACAACAATAAAATTCGACTTTAATTGCACCACTCATTATATGTCAAGTTTGTTAATGGCTCATTACTTCTAATATTAGGATACGTAGCTTCAAAAAATAGAATAATAAAATAAATAAATAAATAATAAAATATAAGCAATTACAAGGAATCACAAGAAGTAAAGGTAGAGAAACAAAAGATAAATAATGTACGAAGAAAAATATATTTTAAAATTTCAAAAGAAATTAAAAGGTAAAAATAAAATTAAAAAATAAAATAATAGAAATAAAAGGTTATACAGAAAATAAATTAAAATAAAGACAAAAAGGAAAGAAACTAAAAGGCAACCTTGTAATTACCACCAATTCTCACCTCCCATTTGAGAATTTGAGAGTGTAATTATATCCATCTAATTACAGCCAATTACATGCTGACCAAGTAATTACTTGGCCAAACAAATATGTCAAACTGTGTAATTACAATCAATTACACCCAAATCCATTTTTCAAGGTGGCTTTCCAAACAGACTCTAAAAAATATCTAGAAATATTTGCGATTCTCTTATGGGATGTAATATTTAGTTCGATATGAAGTGCTCTATTTTTATTAACTTTAAATAATGGGTTGCATGATCACTTTCTTATCAAGTGTTAGTGAAATGCGTCAATCTCTTTGTTCTTCCATATTCATATGTTAAGATCTATTAAATTCTTATATGTTTTTCGAATTTGAAGTGGTACTTATATAATTTAGAATTAAATAGAATATATCATTATATAGATATCATATTGAATTTTATGTTTAATAATTAAATACAGTTAAACTTGAAAGTTTACATCAACGAAATTATTGTCAGACGAGCAAACAAATAACTATCATATGTTACTAAGAAGATTCTCCCATAAGATTATGTTAATAGATCATATGTTTGTCAATTTTTTCAATTTTTACTAAGCATATATTTACTTTTAACAACGTAAGATTGAAATAATATTCATGTAACCAAAAAAAAAAAACCCGAAACCCCCCCAAAAATTCGACAAAACCGAACCAATCCAAACCGATATAGTTGGTTTGGTTTGGTTTTGATAAAAATCGAACCAACTCGGTCCATATACACCCCTGCTTACCATATACCACAAGGTCAATTGGTTTTGTAATCCATTAGTACTTTTTTTTTTGTCAAATCTTTCGATATATCTTTATTTTTATACGTAAGAGATCTTTACATAGTTCACCCAAGGATATATCATGCTCGTTACACCTAAAGATTTTTCGCCAATGATCGTTATTTGAACTTTAAATTGCATTATGATTTTTCTATTTAATAATGTAATAGCGTTTTAAGATAATATTAATATATTCTCCCCCTCCCCCCCCCCCCCCTACTTACTAGAACTAGTAATCCTATAGTCCTCTTTGTTGTCGGAAACAACTAAAGAGAGTATGGTAGTTTTCAGAAATTATGATATACTATACTTTTACATATATTGTGATGACCCAAAAGGTCATCTCTTGTTTTAACAGTCAAATTTGTGTTCCGAGGCCTTAAAAACCTCCTTTTATCTCACCTCGATTTGCGTGCGCAGTCCGGGCGTATATCCGAAAAGTATTTATGTGAAAACTTGATAAAAATGCTAATTTTGCCTTTAAAATTGAATTTAAGTTGACTTTGGTCAATTTTATTAGTAAACGGACCCGGACTCGTGATTTAACGGTCCCGGAGGGTCCGTGGGAAAATATGGGACTCGGGCGTATGCTCGGAATCGAATTCCGAAGTCCCTAACCCGAGAAAAGAATTTTTAAAGAAAATTATTTGCTGAAAAATATAAAGACTTTTGAAAATGAAATGGTGTGTGTTCCTGATGGTATCGGGCCCGTATTTTAATTCCGGAGCCCGGTACAGGTTTAAAATAATGTTTAAGTGGAATCTGTAGAATTTGGTAAGAATCGGAGTTGATTTGATATAAATCGAACCCTCGGTTGTGAAAATAGTAACTTTAGGTGTTCTTGAGAATTTCATTGATTTTGAGGCTAAATTCGCTGTTTAAGATGTTATTTTGATTTGATCGCACGAGCAAGTCTATATGATATTTCTAGACTTGTGTGCATGTTTGGTTTGGAGCCCCGAGGGCTCGGGTGAGTTTTGGATGGGCTATGGAGTGTTTTGAGACTTAAGGAAATTGTTGGTGTGATTGCGGGTCTGCAGACTTCGCATTTGCGAAGTCTGGCTCGCAAATGCGAGCACCGCAATTGCTAAGGCTCATCGCAATTGCAAAGACTGGGCTGGGCAGGGGACCTTCGCATTTGCGAAGTTCATCGTCGCAAATGCGACATGCACAGTAGCCGCAATTGTGAACAATGTTCGCATTTGCGAAGGCAGTAGGCCAGGCCAACCTTCGCATTTGCGAAGCATTGGTCGCATTTGCGAGTTCGCAATTGCGAACATTTTATCGCAAATGCAATACCTGCAACTGTGTAAAGCCCAGCTTAGACGGGATTTCAACTCATTCTTCCAAATTTTCAAACCCTAAGCTCCCATAGGCGAATTTCCAAAGACAAGTTCTTCCCCAAATCATAGGCAAACAATTTCTAACTCATTTCTTTCAATCTACTTCATCTTTTTACAAGATTTCATCACAAAATCTAGGGATTTTCATGGGAAATTAGGTGTTTTTGGGTGAAATTTGGAAATTTCAAAATTTGGGGATTTAGACCTCAATTGAGGTCGGATTCCAAAATCAATTGCATATCTGGGCTCGGGGTGAATGGGTAATCGGGTTTTGGTCCGAACCTCGAGTTTGGACCAAGCGGGCCCGGGGTCGATTTTTGACTTTTTGGGAAAAATGATAGAAAACCTATAATTAAGCATTGGAGTTGAATTCTTTAGCATTTATTGATGTTGTTAAGTTAATTATGGCTAGATACAAGTGAATTGGAGACGAAATCTGAGGGAAAAACGGCATTTGAGGCTTGAGTTTGGCTGTGGAATTCGAGGTAAGTGTTTGGCCTAACCTTAGCTTGAGGGAATAGGCGTTGTGTCTTATTTGCTACGTGTTAGTGTTGTGTACAACGTATAGGTGTGGTGACGAGTATCTATATATTGGTGTCAAGCATGCTCGTGAGTCTTATATTATGATGGTTGTGATTCTTATTATGTTCTATCCATGCTTTAATTGAAGATTGTCCCTGTTGAACAAGACTTATGATATTTTCTTGGTATTTGACCATTGTTGAGTATTGGCTCAAGTTGAAATTCATTTTGTGAAGATAACTGTTGGAACGAGATTGGTTATAGCTGATTCCCTTACCGGGATGTATTTGTTTCCATTGTTGATTCCCTTGCCGGGATGTTATTGTTTTACTGTTTGGGTGAGGAAAGAGTGATAAAGCACGAAGGGTGATGTCGTGCACATTCATACTTATGCATATGGTGAGGAAAGAGTGATAAAGCACGAAGGGTGATGTCGTGCACATTTACATTTATATTGATGCATATAGTGAGGAAGAGTGATAAAGCACGAAGGGTGATGGCGTGCACATTTACATTTATATTGATGCATATGGTGAGGAAGAGAGATAAAGCACGAAGGGTGATGCCGTGCACATTAATATTATTCATACGCTGAGGAAGAGTGATAAAGCACGAAGGGTGATGCCGTGCACATTTTTATTATTGATTGCATGGTGAGGATCGAGAGTAAAAGCACGAAGGGTGATGCCGTGCGCATTTTCTGTTTGTTGTGTTCATTTGCTGCTATTGGTTCAAGTGTTTTAACTGCTTAAATTTCTTTACTGTTGTAATTCCTCATGTTGAAACCCCCATAGCATGTTGCCCTTCCCGTTTATTTCTGCTTAGTTTTTATTATCTGTTACTATGTTAGTGTACTGATTAACTGCACAGGTTTAGTATGTTTCGCATAGTTTTGCCTAATCGTCTCTATCGATCATGAGCACTCTTACTACCGTAAATCTCTCCCGAGTAATTACGACAATTTACTAGACGCACTCTCCCGAGTTACGCTAGCTGGGTTTTAAGCTCACTTTAGATCGCACCCAAGGTTTTGTTATCCCTAATCCCACCTTTAAACCCTCGGTTATTGATTCCTCATATACTTTGGGAGTGGTGTTGTTCAACAATTACCTAAATATGCACTTCTCCCGAGTAATACATACTAAATAGGCACAGCTAATTGAGGATCCTATCAATTAACTACAACAAGAACGTAGTTGAACAGATAGAGATTAAACCGGAAAACTATATTAACATAACAAGAAGTTCATCCTCAACAGGTTCCATTAAAACCCTAGAAAAAATAATTAGCTACTCATAATCGTGTTCATAATAGCAGCAACATTCAACATGAATGATAAATACAAAAGGAAGAAAGGTAGAACTCGATGTCGAATTATCCTCCTTGTCTCTTGCCTCTTCTTGCCTTCAACTAAATTGTAAAAACCTTGATAATGTCTCTTTGGGCGAGCTGGGCCTCTTATAGGTTAAGTGGAATTACCCCCAAACATCCAAGTTTACCCCTGAACTTATACGCTCCGGACTGAACTAGCGCGGCCGCGCTAGTGGCCGCGCATATTGCATAGTGTTCTGCCTCGATTTTCTGGACTAGCGCGATCGCGCTAAGGCTGCGCTAAGATGGTTCAGCATTTTATCTCTTCTTTTCTCTCTTCTTTCACACGTACTCAGCTCCGAGGGGCTTCCCTTGCTTTAATTTAGCTCCAAGCACTGTCCTAAGTCCTCATAGGCGCAATTTGCTCCTGCAAAACATGAAATTCACAATTAGAGCCAATTTATCGTCATTTAACCATCCTAGAACAGTGAAGCATAGTCAAGTTGGGGCATAAACAGTTGCCAAACTACATGAATCTAGCCTATTATCAACACCCCACACTTAAATCATTGCTAGTCCCCGAGCAATCCACCATACTCTATAGAGGTTCCTTCACTAAGCTTTTCCCTAACGTATCACACCAAGAACAAATCACCAAAGTTACGTCTAGTAGTGTACCATCTTTGCCTCAAGAGTCGACTCTCACGCGCCATGCATTATTCATACTTATTCAAATTACTCTATACAGAGTTCAAGACTTACCTTTCCTTCGTGAATCACATGCCCTCACATCACACAAGAGAGTAGTTCCACAAATAATAATATTAAAAACAATTAGGAACTTAGATAGACAAAATTCGCTCACTCTCAGAAAGAAAATTCATATGCCACATAGATGCACCATAGGCTTGCCCGTATGTACTACGTCTACTANGAATGGATCAATTCCCATGTTACCAACCAAACATAATGTTGAAAAGTGTTTAGAATGAGGTCCAATACGCTCTAACTCCAAAATTGTATTATTTTTGACATCCTCAATTTCGCACTCTTCGTCAACCTTGGCATCATTAATAATATTTTGGTCGAATAGTTGAAGTTCCTCTTTCCGCTCCACAAGCTGGCCAGTATCCACAAAAATTGGTTGTAGGGCATCAGACGCCTCAACCTTTTTATTCAATTGAGCATGCAAGTCATGGATATCTGAGCCAAATTGGTCTATCTCTTGCCTGAGCTCAGTTCTTGCTTCTATTAGTTGTTCTGTCATATTTGAAAGACCATGACGGAGAAACTCATGAGATTTTATAAGTTGAGCTTGTTCCTCTAGCCAAGATTGGCTCACTATATCTGCTTCTTCAAAATTATTTTCTGGTGGGAGCTCGCTCTCTTCAGCCACTTCCTCCGCCTCGGCCTTCATTCTCATGATTGCTGCACTAATTCTTTGTGCAGCCTTTCGATTTTCATCTTGTAGCTCGACTACTTGCCTCATCATGTCCATAATATGAGCCATGCTTTCCATATCCTCCACTTCCTTGCTCCTATCAAACTCATAAACATTATTAGAAACATTATAATAAGAACTCTGAGAAGGATAATAAGAATTAGGACAACCATCCCAATGGCCACCTTGACCACCACACATATTACAAAAATTCCACACATCAAATTGAGATGCACAATTTTGCCACAAGTGTGGTCCTCCACAATATGGACAAGGATCACTATAATAAGAATAACCAATATTTGACCAATTCTCATTCCAAGATGCCATGTCAACAAAGATAATAAAATATTAAACTAAGTTAAAAATAAAAAAATAAAAACTTGAATAGGCAAAAAGTAAAAATCCAATCTAGTAGAATAGTTAATTTCTAAGTCCCCGGCAACGGCGCCAAAAACTTGTTGCGGCCAAACACACACGCAAGTAATAAAGTGACTAAAAGTCGGTGTCGAACCCACGAGGACTTGTGATTAACTGTTAACTAAATTAGACTATCCTAATTATCTAGACAAGAATTAAACCTAGAAGTATTTGATTCTAAACTAATTAAAATAAATAAAAATAAATAATGAACTTTGGACAGAGAAAGAGCAGATTTTTATGATATCAATGTAATGAAAACGATCTAGGGTTATGGGCTATCTAACATTCCTATTGTATTCTTCAATTGAATTGTCTAATTAATTTATCTAGTTTATTGGTTGACAGGGTTAATATTGCTCATAAGAATCTGTCGAGTTCTTACTCGCCTATTCAAGCTAACCTAACGCCTATATGTCTATGGAATTAGAACTAACAAGAACGCATTTATAATTCCTGTAAATCAACCAAGCAAGGCAATTAGGTATATGTCTACCCTAACCGCGAATCCGTTCCCCGATGCCCAGGTTCAAGAACTTGCTCTATTCAATCCTATATGCAATCTAGAATTCCCACTTTCGAGTTCAACTCTAGATTCGTAGATAGTATTCAATTGGTGATCAAGCAATCAAATAATTAAGTGCAATATTGAACAAATAAACCAATACGATAAATCAAGAAATCAAAATCAATATCCGAATAACAATAGTTATGAAAGAACCACAACCCTAGAACGTGAAGTTTAGCTCCACATAGACATGGTAGCAAAACAACAAATCATACAAAGAAACATAAAAAGACTAAGTTGGTGGAAGAAAAGATGAAACCCGGCCTCCACGGCGGCTCTGTGCTCTTCCTTGGTCAAAAATTCCTCTAAAAAACGTTCTCCTATGTATATATACCAAGTAGGGTTGGGACCAAACAATTATACCTTCTCCAATGTGAAAAATGACACTTTTCCCGGGCTTAACTAGCGCGGTCGCGCACCTGGACGCGCATCTGGGCGCGCTAGTTGACAAGTGTTCTGTTTCTGGGCGCGCTAAAACTAGCGCGACCGCGCTATTGCGCATTTTTCACCCTGTTCTGTTCCGAATTTGGAAAAACTTAAAACATGAAAGTTGTAGCCCTTTGAGTTATCTTTCCAACCATATATTGTGGAGCCAAAATGAAGTTCTGAGCAAAAAGTTATATCTATTTTACTAGACAGTGCACAATATACCTGCTCGATTCTTCGTTCGCTCTAACTATCATCTGTTGACCCCCAAACGCGATCCTGGCTTGTATCCTTGGGCTTTTACTCAGATTCAAAGCTCCAAATCACTTAAATTCATTCCATAACATCTATATAGCTCTGAATTACTCCTACAAGGCATAAAACACACAGTTAGTGCAAGACACTAGCGATTAAAGCGCAAACTCAACTAAAGTGCAGTAAATTAGAGTGTAATAAGCGACTAAAATATGTAATTATAGCCTATCATCACCTGCCTTGAATTTTTGCGAAGGGAAGTTCTGCGGAGCATTATGCAACCGCAGAACAGATATGCGGACCGCATACCGGTCGCATACTCGGTCAGAAAACTTGAATTCTTGAGGCTTCTTCTGCGGTTACTTTGCGGAACGCATAACCAGCGGTCACATATCCTGTGTCGGGGCACCCATTTTCTTAATTTAAGACCCACATTCCGTTAAAACACCCTCCTTAGGCTATTTTCAGCATATTTTCTCTGATAATTAGAGTATCAAAGAGAGGGGAAGGGGTCTCCATCCATTGTTCATCAGATCCTAGCCTAAATATCTTGAGGAATAACAAACAAGGCACTTAGGTCTCCCTTCCAAGAGGTAAGCTTCTATCACCCAAACTCTCAATTCCCTATTGTAGCTAAAATGGACCTTTAGTGAGGTAATTCATGGGGATGATGGTGGTTACCTTGATATAATAGGGAATGGGTTGGGGAAATCTTCCACTAAAAAGGGGCCATGGACCCCAACAAACACATAATGTTTGATATAATGCTTAAGTGAGCTAGGGCTATGATCAATTTCCTAATAATGAGTTCAATTGTGCTACATTGTTAAATAGATTGAAGGTGCTAAAGGTTCCGGAACTTGTCGTAGGAATTGGGAAAGACTCAAATAAGGTATGTATGGCTAACCCTCTTCTTCTTAGAATTGAACTCTTGGTGTCTGAATAATTGGCGTGAGTTCCGAGTTGATCATACTAAATGGTTTGCCTTAATATGTTGGGTTGGAAGATTTATGTTCCATAATTGTTCTAAGTATTTACCCAGAAATCATGCTATTTGAAAATGTGATTATGTTCTTCAAGCCCTTCTTTTCTTTCCCTATGTGCGCATGGCTTATATGATAGCACTTAGTAACATGGATGATGACGCTGCCTTGTACGAATAATAAAGGGGAAGACTTAAATTATAAATGTGCCCAAGTGCCAGGAACTACTTAATAAATGGGGCTGTTTGTGTCAAGTAATAGAAGATGGAAAGAAATGTAAATGAAATGAATAATTGAAAGAGGTTATGTCCCAAGTGAGATGGCTTAGCCGATCGGGCCGAGATCGGACGCCATGTTGTTCACATGGTGGCACCTATGTTGGATTTCTATTAACATTGTGAATTTGGATATGTCTCACTTGGGATGGCTTAGCTGGTCGGGCCGAGACTGGACTCAGTGTAAAAATACGGTGGCATTATGAGTTGTGGCACTTGGCAATAATGATTATTAACCTAAAAAGGATGGAAAGAATGAATCGGAACTATATGATCCTTATTTGGCGATTCCTTGTAATTCTGTGAAGTACTTGTTGGTTTTTGTAATTGACTTCTATTTGTTTTCACTGTTCATTCCAATAAGATTTGTGTTTGCCTTATATACTAGGACTATTCGACAGTACTAACATCCCTTTTGCTAGGGGCGCTACATCTTTAAATGGATGTAGTTCCATCGCAGATAGCGCCGATCGCAGATAGTGGTGCTCTCTTTCTCTCCTTACAGCAGTCTTGGTGAGCCCCATTACTCCCAGGGTTTATGTAATCCTTCTTTTGTGTAAATTTTCATATTTTGAGGTATAGTCGGGGTCTTGTTGCCGGCATTTTCATGTTGATCTTTTGTATCCTTAGAGGCTCCGTAGACATTTATGTGGGTCAACTATGGGTGTCGGGATGGCTATTGGATTACATTGTATTTTGAAACTCTTCCACTAGATTGTCAACTGTATGTACTTTTTGAAACTTAATTATGGCATATGGTGTTTAAGTAAAAATGGACTAGCAACATTTTCATATTTACATAGTTGACCTCTCCCCTGTTTAACAGATGGTGATACGTTCTCTTTTCGGATCATGAATGAGTCGGGTAGGAAAGACTGGATAGGCTTGCTCGATCGGGTTCACTCGGTCGTGCGCCGGTCGCGCTCCCCGAGGTTGGGGTATGACACACCAGGTAATAAAAATTGGTGTAATTACTAGGGTAGTAATTACACAACCTAGTAATAATACAGTTGTGTAATTACGACTACTTGTTTGTTTGTCGTAGTGTAATTACAGTGTAATAAAAAGTTTATTATTTGGTTGCACAAATATAATTACACAGTTAGATTAAATTTTAAATGAAGTAATTATCAAAACTTAAAAGTTAATATAATAAATATATGCCCAAAATTTTTTATTAAGTATAAACAATATTATATTTGGTATTTAAGATGTAAAATATTTTTTCCTGAATATACATTAATTAATAATCATATATTTATAACTAATATTATAAAAAATAATTTATAATATTTTTCAAATTAATAATTTTTAGTTTAGATACTTACAAAACTAAGAATATGTATTTCGTAAGAACATCGTGGAATTCATTTTGATAAAATAAATTAATATTTATAAATATAATGTCATAACATAATATAAATGTTTGACAAAACTAATCTATCAATTCTAGCTAAAAAAATGAACAACATGCAATGCGAGCCAATACTACTAAAACAAGTAAATTGGAACCACGAATATAACACAATTAAAATTTAAAAATAAATAGTTTAACATATGTCAACTTCCAACATAATAATAGTAAGTTCCACTACAACTTAAGATTAGGAAATATAATAAGTTTATAACCACATACAACAATAAAATTTCACTTTAATTGCATCACTCATTATATGTCAAGTTTGTTAATGGCTCATTACTTTTAATATTAGGATATGTAGCTTCAAAAAATATAATAATAAAATAAATAAATAAATAATAAAATATAAGCAATTACAAGGAATCACAAGAAGTAAAGGTACAGAAATAAAAGATAAATAATGTACGAAGAAAAATATATTTTAAAATTTCAAAAGAAATTAAAAGGTAAAAATAAAATAACAGAATAAAAAGTTATAAAGAAAATAAATTAAAATAAAGACAAAAAGGAAAGAAACTAAAAGGCAACCTTGTAATTACACAGTGTAATTACCACCAATTCTCACCTCCCCCTTGAGAACTGCAGAGTGTAATTACACCCCTCCAATTACACCCAATTACATGCTGACCAAGTAATTACTTGGCCAAAAAAACATGTCAAACTGTGTAATTACAATCAATTACACCAAATTCATTTCCAAGGTGGCTTTCCAAACAGGCTCTAAAAAAATTTTAGAAATATTTGTGATTCTCTTATGGGATGTAATATTTAGTTCAATATGAAGTGCTCTATTTTTATTAACTTTAAATAATGGGTTGCATGATCACTTTCTTATCAAGTGTTAGTGAAATGCGTCAATCTCTTCGTTCTTCCATATTCATAGATCCATTAAATTCTTATATGTTTTTCGAATTTGAAGTGGTATTTATATAATTTAGAATTAAATAGAATATATCATTATATAGGTATCATATTAAATTTTATGTTTAATAATTAAATACATTTAAACTTGAAAGTGTACATCAACGAAAAATTATTGTTAGACGAGCAAACAAATAACTACCATATGTTACTAAGAAAATTCTCCCATAAACATATGTTAATAGATCATATGTTTGTCAATTTTTTCAATTTTTCACTAAACATATATTTACTTTTAACAAAGTAAGATTGAAATAATATTCATGTAACAACAAAAAAAACCCGAAAACCCCCAAAAAATCCGACAAAACCGAACCAATCCAAACCGATATAGTTGGTTTGGTTTGACTTTGATAAAAATTGAACCAACTCGGTCCATATACACCCCTACTTACCACATACCACAAGGTTAATTGGTTTTGCAATCCATTAGTAATTTCTTTTGTCAAATCTTTCGATATATCTTTATTTTTATACATAAGAGATTTTATATATATATATATATATATATATATATATATATATATATATATATATATATATATAACGATAAAATTGTTTTCCCCTGAAACTTTAAAATGAGCTTTGAATTGCAAAAGGTTGCATGTTAGTTTCGTTCGGTATTTTCTTGACTTTTCTCTTTTTACGTTAGCTCCTGTATTAAAAGAAAGAACATCTACCTTTCTTTACGAGCATATTACATTTTCACAATTATCTATTACTGATTAATATTTTATTAAACTTGGTACTAGAATTTTAGAAAAAAGTAGTTCTACACCTGAACGCAGGATTAGGATCATCTCACAGGTGGCCCGTCGACTTATGGACATAATTTGGGCCTAATAATGAAGAATGGACTTGGGCATGAAATCTCAAATACGAGGTGGTTCGAGTAAAAACTGCACGGGACGCTCTATTTCATCGTCCTCTTTTAATCTGCACTCACTTCTTAATTTTTTT
This sequence comes from Nicotiana attenuata, assembly GCF_001879085.1. NCBI lineage: Eukaryota > Viridiplantae > Streptophyta > Magnoliopsida > Solanales > Solanaceae > Nicotiana > Nicotiana attenuata. The sequence continues at coordinate 71,802,001 of NC_031991.1, forward strand.
TTAATTAGTACCCAAAGTTTAAACTTTAAATAACTTCAGGCCTTTTTCTCGTCCTTCTTCATCGAGTGATAGTGCTTTTATATGATGTTTGCAAATATATTTTAAAGTAGTTTATGATTTTTTACAGTGATGAGCTGCGGTGGTGCTTTACTTTTTACTACTGCTTAGGGTTTCTTCTTCTTCTTTTTCTTAATTGCAAAATGGATTTGTTAGATTTATTGTTGTTTTGACAAATTGATGATTAGGGTCTGTTCTTGATGATATTTGGAGGTTATGTTTCAAATTTGAGCTCATTTGGAGTAGATTTAGGTATTAAATCTTATATTGGATAGTTAATTCGAAGAACAAATTTCTGTTTCTGGGCAATTTGCACTTCAGACCTATTTGGCCTTAAGTACATGAAAACGTTGGTTGCACTTCAGACTTAAGTACATCTAAAGTGCAATTTTTTCACTTCAGACTTATTTGGCTTTAAGTGCATGAAATCATTGGTTGCACTTCAGGCCTATTTGGCCTTAAATGCATCTGAAGTGCAATTTTTTCACTTCAAAATTATTTAGCTTTAAGTGCATGAAACCATTGGTTGCACTTGACCTATTTGGCCTTAAGTACATCTTAAGTGCAATGAGACTAATTTTTTTTTTACTTCAAACCCGATAAGTCTGAAGTTGATCATAAAGTGGGTAGGTTTGCAAAGTGGATATAACTTCAATTGTGACCTCAAAACCGAGTATAGATGCAAAAGCCCCTTGGTTCAAAGTTCAAACTTTGACCCACTGATAAGCCTACCTCTTACTTTGTTCTCCCAGGTGGAAAGGGATAAAACTCAGAAAAAGCCAATTTTCAGCCCATGTAATCGAAAAAAAGTCATTGACATGGTTGTGGAATTTTAAATTTGGTGAGAGTGGCTATTTTTCAATTGGCTGACCCGCACTATTACTATTTACTAGGATGGAAAGGTACATACTAACACTTTTCCACCAACATCAACTACACCTCAGTCTCTAGCATCAACATTTTTCCAACTTTTAGGAAGTAGCTTAAATTTGTATCAAGAAAGCCATTGGACTTGTTGCTCAATAATATGGCACATAGCAGAACTAGAAAACTAGATTAGACTTGTTTCTTAGATATTTCTCCTAGATGATAAACCGTCCAACAGGTCAAAATCTTTTGTTTAGTAATGACTTATGAAACTGACTTTATTGAAGTGGATAAAAGGTGCACATTCTTCAGTACACTCTCTCCACTGCTAATGTTGTTTCCTCAACTCTCTCTTCAGCTTTCTGCGCCTAAACAAGAAAAGAACTTATTTAGAATTATGAATAAAATCCTCAGTTAAGCTGGGGGGAGTTGCTTACTTCTTGTTCCCAGTTAGCGCGCATTGTAATGAAAAGAAGAGACAACACTTGTACTAGGAGTGCACAAATAATACCCAACCATAAACCCTGTTCGTAATTGCAAAGAAAAGGAAAGATTAATCAAAACTTTATGAAAATGAAGTGAAATTAATTGCACCTTTAAGAGGCTAAAGAAAGGTTTTAAGTTATACACACTGACAGTGTAAAGAATCTTCACAGTACTAGTGATAATTAACCTGTGATAGTAAGATGGTTACCTTCCCTCCGATGTGAAGAGCGAACGCCATCAGGACAGCAGAAGGAATTCCCACAAGATAATAGGATCCAAGGTTAACAATTGCCCCTATCTTCTGCCATCCAAACCCTCTAACAGCACCTGTATGTGAAATACACAAGCTCCTTTTCTTCTTCAACTCCAAATAAAACGCATGATCATGCTCATGAATCATAATAAACCTTGGCGTAACTGGTAAAGTTGCTGCCATATGGCTAGGAGGTCACGGGTTTGAGCTGTGGAAACAGCCTCTTGCAGAAATGCAGGGTAAGGCTGCGTCCAGTAGACTCTTGTGGTCCGGCCCTTCCTCGAATCCCGCACATAGCGAGAGCTTAGTGCACAGAGCGACCCTTTTATCATGCTCATGAATCATAGTGATTGACAGTTTGTATTATAAAGAAAAAGGATCTTAGAATAGTATTTACTCAAAGGCAGATATGCAAGATTTTAAGCAGAGGGTAGGAAGTAGTATTCTTTGTATTTACTACTCCTCGTCGTAAAGGATACAAACTTAATGTATTAACTCTATATTTTCAGGAAAAATCAGTTGCAACATTTATAAGTGCGAACCTGAGAGAACACATTGAAGGCCATCCAAGAAATTTGATGCAGCAAGAAGTGGCATCATCGTGGCGATGTATCTAACGACTTCAGTCTCATTGCTGTAAGCATATCCCCATACGTTACGTATCAGTATCAAGACCAATCCCAACACAAGTCCCTCCGTAACAGCCACCGCCAGTACAACATAGAGCGCCAAACGTGCAATTTGAGGATGACCTGCTCCTAGTTCATTTGACACCCGTGTACTGCAATGCGCAAAACATGTCTAGTTCACAACACTGTTACAAATTAATACAAACCAAAGTTATACATGTTCCGATGACTAACCTTATAGCAGCACTCAGTCCAAAAGGGATCATCCAAACTGTTGCGGCTGTATTAAGACTAGGAACCAATGAAGCGTATCAGTAAGTAATGCTTGAAAATCAAAGATTTTGCTTGATAAACCAATCGGAAGGTACTGCATTAAACGAGAGGTGAATAATTCGAACCAGACTGAGAGCACCGCGGTTTCCAACTGTGGATTTGGAAGAAGGCCAGAAAGCAGAACCATTAGCTCAAATGACCACATTTCTAAGCTGTTGATAATCATAAAAGTAGACACGTTAACAATCAATAATTAAACTAGTAGTACTACTTTTCTTTTTCGTGTTACTTCTGGGTAAATCAAGAAATGTAGACTGACCAGACCATGATGGCCGAGGGAATTGCGAGTCTAATGAAAGAAAGCATATCCTTCAGAGCTTCTTTTGACAGTCCTGTCCAAGTCTTTGCACATGAAGGGGAAAACTTGACATAAAGAGCCAAAAACAAAAAGTTAAGCCAGTAAGAGATGGAACATGCAAGAGCAGCTCCTTTGCCACCAAGGCCAGACTTGAAAACCAAAATCCAACAGACAAGGAGGTGGATTAAAGTTGTAACTCCAGCACATAACACCATAGGGATGACAATACTTTGTGTTTGTAAGAATCTTACAACACATTGGAGCAATCCATAAGCGAAAATACCGGGGATAAAATACAAGGCATAATGACCGGCTTCGTCTGCTATACTAGGATCTTGGCCTAATAACTTCAGAATAGGGCCAGTGTTTGCCCATATGACTGCAAGAGGTATGCTTACAAGTGAAAGTATAATCATTGCTCTCTGCATGTGAATGCCAAGCATATGATACTGCTTTGCTCCATATGACTGCCCGCAAAATGTGTCCAGTGCACTTGACATCCCCATCTATTTGTAAACAGGGAAGAAGAATTTCCTTAAGAACTCTACCCACATTAATTAAATGTAGTAGATTTTGATGTCATGAAGTAAAAAGAATCTTGAATTATGCTCTATTTCTTTCCTGTCTGTTAAGAGTGTGTTTCAAATTCCATGCAACTTAGCAATAACATGAACAATGACGACTTAATCATCGTGTCTCCAATTTTATGATATTTACACTAACAGCAACAAAAATATGCGACATGGTCATTGCAAAGTGATAACAGATTACTAATTCTTAGCTTCGGAATCACCAATTATTCGGAGCAATATCCAGACATTACTAATACTAAAGTAAAGATTGTGTAATTTCTAGGCAAAGGATATCCAAAACCAAATGATGACGCACCACAGGCCCACAGCTACTGAATCAAGTCCTTTTCTTTTTGGGCATGTTTGATCGACCTGTAGGGGAGCCTTGGCGTAATTAGTAAAGTTACTGTCATATGTCCAGGAAGTCACGGGTTCGAGGCGTAGAGACAGCTTCTTGCAAAATTGTAGGGTAAGGCTGCGTACAATAAGCCTTGTGGTCCGGCCCTTCCCCGGACCCTGCGCATAGCGGGAGCTTACCTTTTTTTAATCTACCTATCTTTTTGGAAGGGGGAAGGGGGGATTAAGCCCGTACCAATAGTCGGGCTAACCAAATACTCCGTACTACACGTATCCTTATGACACTAATCTTACTGGAAAGTTAAGGGAAAATCTCATTGAAGAAATGGCAAAATAATACCGAGGAAGCAAGAAGAACAAGCTGGAAAGCAGGATACGGAGCATTAAAATTGGACAAAAAATTGAGGTAATAGGACTTAATAAGTTTTGTGATAACTAGCATTAAAATGAAGTGATTCTAGAGATTCGACCAAGTTGAAAGAAACACACAACATAGGTTTTAAGAGGCAACAGATAAATTGGGTGCTTTGAAACTACAATTAGTATTGCTATTTTGATTTGAATGTTTAAATTGAAAACTAGAAGATATAAAAGCTGAAAACTCACCAATAGGCTAATACCAGTAACAGAAGTAAAGGAAGTAGCCATAGAAGCACCAGAGAGAGGCAATTTTCCAAGATGACCAACAAACATAATGGCTATAAGCTGTAAAGAAAACTGCAAAAGGGTTACGCTCACTAAGGGTCCTGCTAGCCATACTTGCTTCTTTACTTCCTCTACAATCTGCTCTTTGCTAAAACTACCATTAATATTTCTTGTTTCATCAAAAAGACTCTGCTTTTCACGGTCGTCCACTATCAATGGCGTCTTGACAGAGGCTGATTTTTCATATTCTCCTTCCATTTTGGTCACCTCTGTCGTCTTTGCTCTGGACCTCTCCTCTTCAGTTCTCTCTCGAGTCTCGAATACGCAGCCAGTGGTAGAAGGAAATTTATAGTAATTAAAACTTGCGGTCAATAATGGAGGTTGAAATTCTCTTCTCCACGTAAAATGGGACAAAACAATACTCTCACGGATGTTTGGTTGGTGGGATAGGGGTAAATAGAACGTTTGGACATAAGAGTATAGTAGTATAATTTTTGGAAGAAAAAAAAATAAATATTTAGAGTTAAGTTGAAAAATAATATTTGAAATTTGAAATTTAAAATTATGTTTAGACGTGTATTTCACTTGAAAAAATGGTTACAGTTTTGTGAGTGACAGAAAAAAGTTTCTGAAATTTTTGAAAAAGTGGTCAAGACTATTTTTGGTTTTTGAAAAATTCATTTTCGATATTTTTTTCTCAAACTTGCAAATTTCAGGTACAAACTCATTTTTGAAAAAAAAAATTAAAAAGAAAAAATATCAATGGACAAAGGGGTCCTTAATCTTTGAGAACGTATTAAAATGGTAAATTAGTTTTTCAAATAGAAGATCAGATAGTTAATCTCGTAGAATATCCTTGTCTATCTCATCGTGATAACCAAATGACCCTTCACTTTCACAACTAATTTGTTGGTGTCTTTTTTTTTTTTAATTTGTTCCAAAAAGATTATCACGACCCAAAACTCGACCAGCCGTGATAGTGCCTATCGTGGAACTAGGTCAGCCTCAACTCAACAAAACCAACACAACAACCATAAGTTTGAAAACATTAACGGAAGCTTTTAACATTTAAAGAAATTGTTTGAAACATAAGAAATTCCAAAATACGATACAATCCAGCCCAAAACCAGGGTGTCACTGAGTGCATGAGCGTCTAGAGAAAAAGATAGTCTATTACAATGTCTAAAGGAACAAACTGAAATACATCTGGAGATAAAGAAGGAGAGTCAAGGCCCGCGAACGCTGTGCAGATACCTCGGTAGTCTCCTAAAGCCTGAAGCCTTAATCAGCGACTGCCACTGGGACTAAAATTGCCTGAATCTGCACAAAAGGTGCAGGGGGTAACGTGAGTACACCAACTCAGTAAGTAACGAGTCCAAACCGTGGACTGGAAGGTAGTGACGAACTTAACCTCAACAGATATAATAGAAACAACGTACAGAAACGTAGGCATGCTTTCGTTAAATAGACAGCTCAAAGCAATAAAGTAAATACAGATCCAAACAGTTTAAGATGTATAACTCAACTACCTCTACATGCCAATGCACCGATTGTATGAAATGCACAATGTACTCCCACTCTCAAGTGCTCAACCACTCGGTACTGAATATGGCCATCCGGCCTAGGGAAATCCATCCCGAAATATATACAACACTGACTGTAAGTCACCAGTATCGAGGAAAAAGGGCAATCCAACCCTGTGGAGAAATCCATCTCCAGGTATATATAAATACTCAACCACTCGGTACCATATATGGCCATCCGGCCCAAGGAAATCCATCCCGGAATATACTCAACACTGACTATAAGTCACCCGGTACCGAGGAAAAAGGGTGATCCAACCTTGTAGAGAAATCCATCTCCAGATATCAATACTTCGGACAAATCCATGTCCAGGAAAATCCATCCGTCAATAATATCATCCGCGCTCACTAGGGGTGTGTTACAGACTCCGGATGGGATACTACAACCTAAGTGCTATCACAAATCAATATAACCGCTGTGACGTGCAGCCCGATCCCATAACTTTCACTCATAATCAGGCTCCCGGCGTCACTCAGTCATCACTCTCAGTCTCACCCACGAGCTCACAATGTCATGGAAATTAGCCCGGAAAATATGATATGCTATGATAATAATATCAACTAAGAATGAGCTATGATATGAAATGCATAAAAATGACTGAGTACAAAATAAACAGTGAAACCAGTGAGATAACAGTAAGAAACGACCACTAGAGGTCTCAACAGTACCGACGTAGAGCCTAAACATAATACCTAGCATGGTTTACAGCTTATTTACTTATCACATGATGGAAATACGGATATCAACAAGAAAGAGTCACTAAACGGTGCCATGGAATGAACCAGGTCACGATTCTCACGGTGCACGCCCGCACGCCCGTCAATTGGCATGTGCATTACCTCAATACTAACCACATAACACGTAGTTAGGTGTTTCGAACCCTCAGAACCAAGTTTGAAAGCGCTACTTACCTCAAACCGAGCAAAAATCCTACTCCGCAATGCCATTGCCTCTCAACTCAGCCTCTGAACGCCCCGAATCTAGTCACAAGCAATACAATACGATCAATATAGGCTAAAGGAATCAATTCCACAAGAAAAATACCAATTCATAGCCAAAATCCAAAATCGCCTCAAACCCGGCCCTGGGGCCCACGTCTCGAAATCCGACAAAAGTTATAAAACCCGAAGGCCCATTCACTCAAGAGTCTAACCATACCAAATTTACCGAAATCCGACCTCATTTGGTCACTCAAAACCCCAAAGTTCACTCTCCAAATTCCCAAGCCCTAACCCCCAACTTTCACTTCAAAACCTCACTAACTAAGGGGAAAAATCAACGGAAAAACACCTGGCTAAGGATAGTTAAGCTCAAGAAACTTACCTCAGTGATAAACCTCGAATAACCTTCAAAAATCTCTTCAAAATCTCCAAAATCCGTGTTCAAAAATGTGAAAATGAGAAGAATTCCCGGAGTCCTTTATTTATACTTTATGCCAAGTAAAAAACCGCACATGCAGCTCATATACCGCATCTGCGGAACCGCTTTTGCGTACAAATTCCGCTTCTGCGGAAAATAATAAAAATCCAATCTCCGCTTCTACGATCCACTGAGCGCATCTGCGATCATTGCAGGTGCGGAAATCCCATCGCACCTACGGTCCAGACACGCACCTGCGCCCCATAATCCGCTTCTGCGACCATTGCAGGTGCAGGAACTTCATCGCACTTGCGCCTTCTGCCCAACTTCTCCAATCTCGCATCTGCGATCTCCCATTCGCTTCTGCGGCTCTCCCCTGCGATGAGACATCCGCTGGTGCGATTATGACAGTTGAGCTTAACTTCAGCAATCTTCCAATTTCCAAACTTATTTCTGTTAATCACCCGAAATCAACCCGAGGCCCATGGGACCTCAACCAAACATGCCAACATATCCCACAACATCATACGAACTTAGTCAAATCATCAAATCACCTCGAACCACATCAGAAACACGAATTACACACGGATTCAAGCCTAATGAACTTCAAAACTTTCAAATTCTACAAACAATGCCAAAACCTATCAAATCACATCCGAATGACCTCAAATTTTGCACACAAGTCAGAAATTACACCACGAACCTATTCCAACTTCCGGAAATCTTATCCAACCCCGATATCAAAATTTCAACTTTTGTCAATTCAAGCCTAATTCTACCATGGACCTCCAATCACATTCCGGATAAGAGTGTACTGTGGTCCGGGCCCAGCCCGGAACCGGCCCGGGACCGCGGGCCAAACAGGCCGGTCTCAGTGGGCCGGTCCCAAATGGTGCATTAAGCCCGTAACGGGCCGGGCCTACACAAATAGCCCACGAGCCCGGGACCGCTAAGCCCGGGACCGGCAGGCGGGCCTGGGCCGGTTCAACCGGGCCAAACGGTCCTCAACGGCTATATTTTTAAAAAAAAATAAATTAAAATGACCAACGGTCAGATTTTAAAATCTAGCCGTTGGCCATCAAAAAATAGTCGTTTGGGAGTTTCAAAAATAGCCATTTGGCCCCCAAACTTTATTTTAACCCCAAACTTTATATAATTACACTTTTTTCCCAATTCTCAACTATAAATACCCCCTCATTCTTTCATTTTTACTCACAAATTTATCAATCTCTCTCAATCTCTCTCAATCTCTCTCAATCTATATCTAATTCTCTTCTATAATTGCTTACTTTATTATTGCAATTTCGTGAAAAATTATAAAGTTGGTTAATTGAAGTATTCAAGTCTTCAAGTCTTCAAGTCTTCAACGATTTTTAATTTTCAAGAAGTTGTTCGTCAATTCGGTAAACTCGTTCCAACTCTTAAGTTTTAAGAATATAGTTTTGTTTGTTTTAGTTTGTATAATTATAATTAATATGGCCTTTTCTTTGAAAAAAATATTTGGTGGTAAGGGAAAATCTAAAATTGGTGAATCTAGTCGCCAAGCTACTACCCTTCCCCCGGCTCCCCGACCCAGACCTGTTACCCGTCCTCCTCCACCTATTATTCTTGATAGTGGTAACCCTTATTTTCAATTTTCCGATAGTGAATTTTGCCATGATGTTGCACCAGGTCAACAATTAAATGAAGAAGTTATGAATGCTCTTTATCCTAATGAAACTATCTTTGAAAATGATGAGGAAAATGATGATGTAGATGAAACCCAACCGGATTTAGATGATACACCTACTAGTCCTGTTAATAACCCAACTGATGCCCCGCCCGACCCACCTGTAGAAACCCCTACTTTTAATAGACAACCTTCTAAACGCCCTGAAACATCACTTGTTTGGAACTTTTTTACTCAATTAAGAGAACAAAATAAGGCTAAGTGTAAAACTTGTGGGAGTTTGCTGGCGCATAAATTTACTGGAGACCGTAGCGGTACGGGTAGTTTGACTAGACACATAAAAACACACCCTAGAGATAAAGCTAAATTTTTACAAATGAAAGCGCAGCTAGAGGGGACAACTGTAGATACTACGGTTAACCCTAGTACAGGTTCAAATCTAGTTCAACCAGGAATTAACACTGTGACCGGTGGTATTTTATATTACGATCCAAATAAAGATCGTGAAGAATTAGCAAAGATGGTTACTGTTATGTGCTTACCCTATTGTTTTCCTTCTAACCCTCACTTTGTGCATTATATTAGAAGAGTTTTTAATCCTACTTATAAAGGTTGGCCTCGCGCAACCGTAAAGAGCGATATTTATAAATATGAACAATATTTGAGGTATTTATTTACTCATATAGATTGTCGGATTGCTATTACCACTGATATTGGTAGAAGTGGTATGACTGTGATTATCTTACTGTAACTACTCATTGGATTGATGACGAATGGAAAATGCAAAAGCGCATTATTGCTTATAGAATAATTAATTCACGTCACACAGGTAAGTTTATTGCTAACACTGTTGCAGATATTTGTAGATATTTTTGCATTAGAGATAAAATAATATCAATTTCTATGGATAATGCTTCTAGTAACTCTAATGCTATAGGCTTACTTACAACTACACTAAATCCTGCATTTAGTAATTGTTTCCATGTTAGATGTGTCTGTCATATTTACCATTTAATCGTCGGTGATGGTATGAGAATTTTAAATTTAGAAATTGAAAAGGTTAAAATGGCTCTTAATTGGCTTTTGTATTCAAACCGTAGAAGTAGACTTAGAGAGTATTTTAAAATATGATGAATTTGGCCTTAGAGAAAGAAAGGTTCCTAAAGCTTGTCCGACTAGATGGAATTATATGTACGAAAGTTTAGTAGTTGCATATGAATATAGAAACCCAATCAATGCAACGTTTAATGCTCGTGTTGGTGGTGAGGATGATGATGAAATCCTTACAAATCAAGATTGGAATAATGTAAAAATTCTTATAGATTTTTTACAACAATTTCATCAAGCTACAAATGAATTGTCTGGGCAATATTATCCTACTATTTCAAACTGTTTAGTTTATATTGCAGCACTATGTGATTTGTTTGCTGATTTTTCAGAGGGTGGGGAAAATTATCAACTTGCTATAAATGTAATGAAAGAAAAGTTTAAAAAATATTTTTTCCCTATCCCCCCTATTTATGGTGTTGCTACCATGTTAAATCCTACCATGAAATTAGGAGGTCCTCACTTTTGATATTCAAATATTTATAAGGCTTTAGATCTTTCAGATGAAGAATTTGCTACACTTGCAGATGCAAAAGCCTCAATTAAAATAAATGCTCAAACAATTTATAATGCTTATCAACTTGCCTTAGGTCATTCTAGGCCAAATGTTTCAACTCCTACTTCGTCTAGTTCACAATAGTCTAAAAGAACTGCGGGCCTAAAAGCACTTAGTTCTTGGACGGAGTTCAGGGGCTCTCAAGGTGATAATATTGATGATACTTCACATCTAAATGAGCTTCAAGTTTATTTGTTGCGGGGCCTTGAAAAGGAGAATCCAGACGGCACCTTTGATCTTTTAGAATGGTGAAAGGCCAGAAAAAAATATTTTCCGGTTCTTGCAAGGATGGCTCGGGATATTTTATGTATTCAAGCTTCAACAGTGGCATCAGAGAGCGCTTTCAGTCAAGCAAGACTTCAAATAGGTGATCATAGAGCGTCTATAAGGGAGAGCTTGGAAAAATCAGTACTCTTTAGAGATTGGATCCCCTCGGAAAGAAGAAATTTTGGACTTGCAGAATCACAACTGGAGATAGACGAAGCTTATGAAGAAATGATAGCGGAACTTGCGGAGGATGCTGCTTCGCCCGGAAGCGGTGATGAACAAGCTTCTTTTCCGCCACCACCAACGGAACTTCCTCCGAACCTTGAAGGATTTATGAAATTTGTTAGAGATACTATGTAGATTATGGTGTAACTTGTACTTTGGCACATCTTCTTTAGTTTTTTTTCCTTTTAATGGTGGTATTAGCACCTTGTTGTGCTCATTCCATTGGGGGGAGGAAGACTAAGAAAGATATTGCTATTTTTGTTAATGTCGTAATAATAAAAATTATAAGACATTCCCTTGAATATCTCTTTGCAATTTTTTTTTGTGTTTAAATTTGACTCTTTAGAAGATTTAACTTACAATTCTATATAAGCTATAATATATTTACAAGAAATTATATAAGGAGATATATATACATAACATACTATATATACTACATAATATATATATATATATATATATACACACACACACACACACACACACATCTAACACATATAAGCTATAATATATTTACAAGAAATTATATAAGGCAATATATATACATAACATACTATATATACTACATAATATATATANATAATATATATAGTATGTATATATATATAGTATGTATATATGTAGTATATATATATATATATATAGTATGTATATATATATATATTACATATAAGCTATATATAAGATATATTTAATTTTTTGAAATGGTGGGCCCCACTGACCGTTGCCAACGGTAATATTGCACAAATAGCCTTTTTTAACACCTTTTTAATTTACAAAACTAACCTTCTCTAAAACTATAAATA
>NC_031991.1:71814088-71827826 GCF_001879085.1 Nicotiana attenuata
TATATATATATATATATATATATATATATCTAATACATATAAGCTATATATAAGATATATTTAATTTTTTGAAATTTGCCAATGGTAATATTGCTCAAACAGCCTATTTTTTTTAACACTTTTTCAATTTACAAAACTAACTTTCTCTAAAATTATAAATACCCCTCCCCCCCCTATTCTTCATTTCTTCACTCAATACTCATTTCTCAATCTAAATTTCTCTCATTCTATCAATCTCCAATTTTCAAGACTTCAAGTCTCAATCTCAAATTCTCAAATCTCAAGTTAAATCATGCCTCGTTCGGAAAGAGTGCGCTCATTTGTTTGGCAACACTTTGAGGTGCTAGAAGAAAATGAAGAAGGTCAGAAATTAAAGTGCAAGAATTGTGGTCAAGTCTTAAATTTTCGTTCAGAGTCTGGCACAGGCAGTTTAAGGAGGCATATAAAGTATTGTCTTGAGCGTCATCCGGAAATTCGTATTTAAGATTTTTCGACAATTTGTGTTATTTTAAAATTATTAGACGTATTTATGCTTAATGTTTTAGTTTGTTAGATTAATTTGAAGTATTATTAATTTATTATGCATGAAAATTTAGTTTTACTATTTTTTTGTTAATTTACTTTTTAAATGCAAACTTTAATATATAATTATATATACATACTATACATATTATATATACTATATATATTTATATAGCTATGTATAAGCAATTTATATTAGTATATACATATATAGTTTACAAGAAATTGCCTTAGATAAAAAAAAAATTTTTAAAAATAGCCCGGAACGAAAAAGCCCGTTAGGCCCGTGGACCCGGCCCATTTAGCCAGGGATCATGTGGGCTTAGGACCGTCGTGGGCCGATTCCACCCATTGGGACCGTGAAGCCTGGGACCGTTTAGCCCAGGACCGCCAAAGACCGGCCCGCCTAAGCCCGGGACCGTTTGGCCCGTTTAGGCCCGGGCCCGGCCTAGAATACAACCTTAATTCCGGACGCGTTTCCAAGTCCAAAATCACCTAACGGAGCTAACAGAACCATCAAAATTTAAATCCGAGGTTGCTTACACATAAATCATCATCCGATCAACTTTCCCAACTTAAACCTTCTCACAAGAGACTAAGTGTCTCAACTCACTCCAAAATCACTCCGGATCCGAACCAACTAACCCAGTAAGTCAAAATATAGCTGAAAAACACAAAAGAAACAGGAAATGGGAAAACTGGGCCATAACTCTCGAAACGACCGGCTGGGTCGTTACAAAAATGATAAATTATTTATATCTACAAGTAATTTAATTTTAAAATTAAAAAAAGTAAAACCGATTAGAAGACAACTTTTGAAATTTGTGGTTTTAAACATGTCATAGCATTAGTTTAATTATAAAAGGCAGAAATATTCGGGACACCCCTAAATTCAACAACTTTTGTTTAGTTCCCCCTGAAACTTCACATGATCTGTAATACCCCTCAACTTGAAAATTTGATAGTTTTGACAGCCTAGATGCTGACGTGACAGAGAGCGTGAATACACTCTCTTTTAGGCGCGCGGGAGGGAAGAAAAAAATGAGTTTCCAAGTGGGGTATTTTTCAAGTATTAAGTGACACATAATTAAAATATAATGATTTATTTGTTTTAATTGTCTTTTTCGTTGTTTCTTCTTAATATTATATTTTATCCCAGTTGTATTTTTTTTTTAGATACAATGAATATATATCTCAACTATGTATTTCTTATATTTTTTTCCGGTCCAAATATATATAAGTTTGTTGAAACTCTATTTATTTTAGCCAAACATAAAGAAGACTTGGCCAAAATAATGAAGTTCAAAAATTACTATGTATCTTCGTTTTATTTTTATGCGATGACTATTTACTTAAATTATACTTTTTTCTTTTCGAGTCATTTTCGCAAATATTTGGTCGATTCTTTACTATTTTATCTAAAATATTTATTTAGCCAATATATAGAGTTCCAACAATGTATTTTTTAAATTTCTTAGATGAAATGATAATATGTTCTAACTGTGTATTCCTTCTTTTTCTGACAAAATATGTAAAAATACCTCGATAAATATCATTTTTTTAGCCAAATGAAAAATTATAATATAATATTGTTTCAATTTTTTTTTCTTATAGATTTTGGCACGAAAAAATTAAATAGTTAGTGGACTTAAAAAGATAAATTTTATATATTTTATTGTAAAAAAAGCTACATGGAAGAAAAAAATTCATGTGAAAGCGCGTGTGTTATACTCTCATGGATTGTCAGCGTCCAAAGGGAACGAGGCCATGAAATTGCCAAGTCCAAAGAATATTAAAGACCACGTGCAGTTTAAGGAGGCTCTAAACAAAAATTATCACGTTCAGGGTGATCCCAAACAATTCTGCCATTAGAAAAGCTTCTCGTTAAAAAATATTGAAATATATCATTGTTCATTTAGGCGAACTAGTAAGTAAATCATGTCAAATAAAATGAAATTGAGGTAGTACAAAATAACTATGCAACAGCATAGAACATTGTGCATGCAATTGTATTATATGGCCATTGACCCAACTCCCAAGAATGAATAATGGAGTAAGTAGAAACACCGAGCTTAGATCCGGACGCAAGATTTCATGGATATTTAGCTAGCGTTTGGACATAAATTTAGTTGAAATTTGAAAAAATAATTTTTGGACATGCATTTTATTTTGAAAAAATTTGAAATTTTATGAGTGGGAGAACAAGTTTCAACCAAAATCTACCCTAAACTAGATTTTGGGAACTTAAAAAATAATTCCAGAAATTTTTCAAAAAAAAATTATTAATCTATGAATAAATAATATTTTAATAAAAATTTAAAAAAATATTGCCAAAATGTATGGGCAAACAGGGCTTAAAAAAAGTCGGGACGTTGAGTAACAAAATCCTCTGGCATGGAGAACCGTGTATCGTACATTGCATTCTTTTTGCACGTGATATTTTGTTCTAGTTGACCAAGTGGGCGTTTGGAAGTAGCAAAAATCGTATTTGAAAATTAGAGTTGTGTTTGGACATGAATATTATTTTGGGTTGTTTTTGAAGTTTTGTGAGTGAGTTGACTGAAAATTTTGAAAAATAACTTTTTGTAGTTTTTCAAATTTTTGAAAAATTCTAATATTCATCTTCAAGTAAAAATTGAAAATTTTATGGCCAAACACTAATTTCGAAAGTGAAAAAATTTCGAAAAAAATTGAACTTTTTTTATCCAAACGGGCTCCAAGTAAACTAGGAGCCCGTTTGGCTTAGCTGATTTAGAGTAGCTGATAAGCATTAGGTGCTGAAAAGCATTTTAAGTGCTAAAACTTTTTAATAAGCAGTCACGTGTTTGGATAAAAGTGCTGAAATTAATAATATGCAGCTGAAGAACTGGATTTACGAAGAGTTCTGCTTTAAAAAGAAGTATTTTAGGAATAGAATAGTAAATATTTTGGTCAAACTTAAAGTGCTTATAAGCTGAAATTTGATAAGTTGGGGGAGACCAACTTATGACTTTTGACTTATAAGCACTTAACTTATTAGCACTTTTAATTTTATCAAACGCGTAAATAAGCCAAAAAGTGCTTATAAGCCAGTTTGACCAGCTTATAAGCTTAGCCAAACACCCTCTAGTTTTCACCTTTTATTGTTTGTTTTATGCTAAAGTGTGAGCACAGAACAAGAAGATTCCCGACAATCGATCACCTTCTTCTTAGTCCTCGTTCGATTGTAATGGTTTCATACTTCAGATTTTCAATTGTTCTTAATAAAATTTGAACATTTTCGTTTATCCCATTTTTGTTATCGTTAGGTGTCAAAGTATTTACTTACTCTTTTAAAAAATACAAATGTTGTTAGTTTAAACAGCTAATTAAAAGGAGAAAGAGAGAGAGATCATGGTGCCTAAAGCATTTAGACCTAAATGAACTGAAGTTTGAAACCATTACAATCAAGTACATGAGCCGCAGTTTCTTAAATGAACTGACGCTCGGAATCCTAAAGCTGGACAGACTATATTAAAATTTGAACTACTTGAAACGAGCCAAATCAGTAAATGAATGTTGGGTTTTTAAGCTTAATATAGTTTAAAAGAGGGTGAATAGGAAATGGAGGGAAAATGATATATTTGAGTTTTGAGATTCCCTCATTGACAATGCGACATTGTCCCATATTGGAAGAGGAAATGTTTTTGATGGGTTTCGGATTCAGATTCGGATTTGGCCAAATGATCGATTGATTGATTAATATTCCGTTTATAATATTAAATATCGGTTTTTTGTAAACGGAATATTAATATTAAATCCAACGGAATATTAAGTGTTTTTCCATTATCACTTCCGTTTTTAAGTTTCCTCCTCGTTATGAATTCCCGGTTTATTATTGCGTAAATAGCCATTTACGTTATGGCCGTTTTACGTAAACAGCTATTCTGAAGAGATGCACCTCTTCAAGTTGAGCTCAACATATTGGCTATAAATAGCAGTCCATTCTCTCAGATTTTCGATACGAATTTCTGACTTCTCCTCCTTTCTTCTGTATTTTTTTAACTACTAAGCAACAATAAGTGTGATTTGCTACTGATCTTTGTGTTCACTGAAACACTGGGTTTGAAGTACCGCTACACCAGTGTGTAATTTGTTCTATCCTGGGAGGAAATAATCTACAACCTTGGGTACTAGGAAGGGATTAAATTCCTTAAGGAAACACTGTGAATCCAGTGGGCTCGGATTAAATTTTGTTTCTGTTTTTCATTTTTGTTTATACGTTACTTTATATTCTCCAGAATTATTTTTACAAATACAGTTTGATAACAATGAATTTGACATATATTATGATACGCGGCGCCTTCCTGAGATTCCTTGGAAGGGCGACGTACGGCTAGGCAACTGATGTCAGTGCAGTTGCTGTCCGCCAACTGAGGTCCCCTCCGTACGCTAGACGAGATTGTCAGTGCCGTACGGGAAAACCAATATCAAGAGCAATTGAGAGAACAGAAATGAGAATTCAAAATGAAAGAAAGCTTGATTGCATTAATGAAAGCTATTACAGAAAAGCAACGCGGTGTCGAGGGGGAGAGACACCAGTACAGAGAATTGCTTGCTTGCTAGAAAGTTTTGATTGCTTGATCCCCCCTAATAGTACTTAAAAAAAATAATCCAAAGTTACAGGAGTAGACCTAATTAAGCTAGAGAAACATAATGGAAGTGCATGAAATAAACTACTCTATATTTACAATGAAAATGACTTAGTTTTCTATAAGGCAGCAGCAGGTCCGTTGTCAGCAGCAGTGTCTTTGGCATCACGGTCTGCGCGCGCGGCGCTGTTGGCTTCTGCCTGCGGCTTGGCGCTCGCGAGGGATATCGGTGGGGCGACAGAGGCACCTGCGCGCTTGTCACTTGGCGCGGCCAAGACCACGGGGCCGTCCGTGGCGCTAGGCATTGGGAGGTTCGCTAGGACGCCACGGGGCGCGCCCAAGGGGTCATGGGGCATGGCTGGAAAGCCGCCCATGACAATTATAGAGTTAAGAGGAGACAGTTGTCGTTGTTAGAGACTTTGGCTAAACCCATAAGCAGCCCCTTAAAGTTGGTTTCGCTTTTCATTTTGACACCTTGACTCAGGCCTTTTTTATTTTGACACTTGAACACTCATTCCCTCACGTGCCATTTAAACACAAAACGCTGACCAGTCAAAAATACAAACAGAGTGTAATTCACATACGGCTTATGTGGCAAACAACAAATGAAACGATGACATGTGGCATTTGTTCTCAAATAATTTAAAAATAAATTTTGACAAAAAAAAAATACCTATATTTTCAATTACCACCACTTCTGTCATCTTCTCTGCACACCCAATCCTCTGGTTCTATCATATTCCCACAACCATCGGTGCTTTCACCACTGAAATATTCACTGGCTTCAATAGAAATTTTCTATCACTGCCTTCAAGTTGTCATTTCACTTAGATAATTTCTCTCGTTTCTCGAATTTATTTTTGTGTTCTAATTTGACCATCATTTTTTATTTAGTTGATTCACTGCAATATAGGGAGAACTGATCTTTTGTATATTTGCATCAAGAAACCAACGATGATATTCCTACATAACTAATGAATTTAACCAGCTTTAATTGGAAAGAGAAATCATTTTGACATTATGAGATTTTGTGACATAGTTTTGTGCTCTAATGTTCATGAATATCATAAATAGGGGTTACACAGACTTGCTTAGTTTTTATGTAATGATGGAGAATAGATTTACAAGGACTTTGTACATAGTTTTGCCGTTTAGTTATCATTAGGGGTGTCAAATGGGCGGGTTAGGTTAATTTTGGGCGGGTCAAAATGGATTGAGTTAATAATTGGGCGAGTCTAATGACCCTCCCAAAAGTTACTTGGGCTAAGATGGATTGGGTCAATATGAGTTAAAATTCGGGTCATTACCCAACCCGCCCAACTCTTATTAAACTTTAATTAATATGTGTTATTTTCTTATAAATTGTATAATTACTAAATAAGGCTTTTTTGCTTTTGTTATGGTCATATTTAAAATATTAAACAAAAACTAAAATTATTTCTAAGATATTTTGACAAACTTACTCATGGATCAATTTGAGCTAAAAATTAGCCCAACTTTAAATGGGTTGAGATGTGTTGGATCAAGATGGGCTAAGTTTAATAAATAGGCGGGTTAATAACCAACCCAACCTTGGACGGGTTGGACGGGTCATTTGGGCTTGGGCCAAATTTGACAGCCCTAGTTATCATAGTAGTGGACATGGAAGAGGGAGAATGGGTAAGGGAAATCGAGGGCGGCGTTCGAAGTAGGACTGTTCAAAATCGAATCGAAACCGATGGCTTATTGGCTTATTGATATCGGATTATCGGGGTAATGGATCATGAACGGATTGAGATTTTATAATTAACGGCTTAACGGTTTGGGACGGATTATTCAATTTTCTTATCGGGTAAATCGTTAACCCGTCAAGAATTTTTATATCTACACTTTTACCCATATGTAAGACGACTCTGCAGCTGCTTTTGTGTTGGTTCAACTAGTTTGAGTTTTCTGTGTTGTTCAACTTGAAATGATAAATGCGAGACATTTAGCTCATATTATAGCACAGTAAAGTTAGGCGGAGCTGTAGTAAAATGGATGAAACTAGTTTTCTTTATGTTTAGGATGCTCATCTGGATTTTGTACAGTGCAATAAACTGGAACTATGTTCTATTAGAAGACGACTCTTCAAAAATAATGTTAGATTAACAAGACAGTCTTTTGAATTTGAATCCGACATTAGTTTGAAAGCATCGACATGTCATCTTATTATGGCCGTTTGGAATTGATTGCTCAAAAAATTTCTATTTGGTTTAGCTGATAAACTGATCGATAACCGCCAGATAATCATTAATCAGATACCAATTCGCCCATTGTCTTATTGGATGACTGGCAGATTACTATATTTATAATCCGATAACGGTTATGCCAAACCGTTAAGCGTAATTATCCGCCCAATAAGCACCCCTAATTCGAAGAGTTGGTGGGTAGGGGAAGGGCAAAGGTGACGATTGATCAAGGGACGAAGCAAAAAGAGAAATAAATTTAAAACCAAAAAGAAAAGTTCAGCCTTCCACGCGCTCAATAGAGGTGCAAATCATAATGTTTAAATGGTACATGAGGAAATTGAAGTGTCAAAATGGAATAGGCCCGAGTACATGTGTCAAAATGAAAAGTAAAACCAACTTTAAGAGGTCTCTTATGGGTTTGGCCTAGAGACTTTACTTTGATTTTTTGACCTTATTTTGTAGTCCATAATATTTTTTTTTTTTTTTCGGATATCATTAATTTATTTTTTTAGAGTTGCCCTTAGAGTAAAAAACTTAAGAGTATATTTTTAATGAACAAATTAAGGTTAATATTGTCAAATTCATTATTAATTAAGTCTGCTACGGCTGTAGGCTGTAGCAAGATAAGTCTCCTAACTATTGCACTATTCCCGACCGGCCGCCCTAAAGAAAGGAAATTGTTATGTCAATTTTAACTAAACATTCCAAAAACTCATTGCGTACCACGAACTAATCGTTTGTTGTGTGCAAATAGTACTTTCTCAATATGCCTGTAGATACAATTGTTTCAAGGCAAGCTGCATTATGTCTTTTCTCAAAGTTAAATTTGGTGCGAGAAGAGTTCTACCAATATGCTTCTTAGCTTCTACGATACAACGAAAATTAAAATCTATAATAGCGTTTTGTAATAAAAAAAAATACTTTTCAGCAGTATATCTTGAGTAATTAAGGTGATGGAAAATATGTTCTCCGAAAAGCATAGTCAAATACGTTGCACGCCTGTTTTAGGTGCTGTTTGTACATCATGTCCCTTTACAATTTTAAATTTAAGAAAATGACATTTTTAGATCTTTTATTTATAAAAGACAGATCTATTAGGTGTAAAAGTAAATCTCCCATGTATAAAAAAAAGAGAATAGGATCATAAAATTAAAAATAAGTTTTTAAAAAGCCAAAAAACCAATTGACCCCCTGTTTTAGTGGAGATCAAAAGTATTATTTTGGGAATAAACGTAACAAGGCTGCCACCTACCTTACTAAATAAGAAGACAAAAGCTCCTGTAAACATCATACAAGGTCACGAGTCACGTTTATCATGTTGGAACATGCACGGGAGTTTCCCCATTGAATATTCAAGGTTTATTACTTCCCTATTGTACAAGTTTTAGGTACGAAAAAAAACTTTTTTGTGAAGAATAATGAGTCGCAGAACTGAATGTCTAGGATGACTACGACTTTGGAATAACGACATAATTTATTATAAATTAATTGACCGATGACAAAATCTCTAATTCAAGGAGAAAAATAAACTATGTGTTTTTAGACTTATATTTCTATCCGAGTACCTTCCTTGTAGCACTTGTGAGAATGAAACATTCAAACAAAGATGTACCTTACTGTAGAAGCTTTTTAAAACAGACCAATAGCTTGTTTGTTCAAGCTTCTAAAAATCAACTTATTTTGATAAGTGTTTTTTTCAAAAGTACTTTTAAAAAAAGTGTTTTTGGTGAAAAGCAATTTGTATTTGGCTAATTAATTTGAAAAGCACTTTTAAGCAGTAATTAGTGTTTGGCCAAGCTTTTGAAAACTGCTTCTAAGTGTATTTTTCTCAAAAGTGCTTTTCAGAAAAGTGCTTTTGGAGAGAAGCTACTTTTTTCTGCTTCTCAAAAACTGCTTCTGCTTCTCCTCAAAAGCACTTTTTTTCTTTCCAAAAGCTTGGCCAAACACCTCAATTTTTGGCCAAAAGTGCTTTTGGCAAAAAAAAAAAGGAACTTTTGGCCCAAAAAAAGCTTGGCCAAACAGGCTACAATTTCTCAAAGCTTCCAATAGACAATGGTGGAGTGAAGGTAATAGGATCATCAGGAAGACTATTCTGCACCAGAGTTGACCGCACCCGATACGTATGTACCGGTGGAAGCTAGCAAATATCCCGTGAAATTAGTCAATGTCACATTACACGGTTATAAAGAAAATAATCTACTAACAAGAGTGACCAGCTCCTCAAGTCTATCCCTATTTACAAGAAGGTCCAGCGCCACTACATGATATAACAATAACAACAACATACCCAGTATGATCCCATAACTAGGGTCTAGGAAGGGTGGGATATACACAAACCTTAACACTACCTAAGGTCTGCGTACGCTCCACCCTCCGCAAACCCCATTTGTAAGATCATGCTACCTAAGGTCTGCGTACGCTCCACCCTCCCCAGATCCCACTTGTAAGATCATATTGGGCATATTGTTATTGTTGTATCATGTAGTGGCACTGGACCTTCTTGTAACCGAGGTGCACATTCCACGGTTATAAAAAAATTAAAAAAAGATCTACTAAAAAGAGTGACTTGTCATCCTTGATTTGAAGATATCTATGGCCGAGAAAAAGGGTATTATCCTCGGGCTCATTCTGAGACAGCTTTAGCTCATTTTTTGGGCAAAAGTTGTTTAGATGAGGCACCGATTCTTGTGCCCTTCCTTGTTTCGCTCTATTTTATTGTTTCTCCAGGCGAGAATTTTTGTTGTGTGTCTCACACAATTTACATTAGTTGTGTGAGGTTCCTTTTTGTCTCACAAATTTGTGGACCCCAATCTTATACTTCTGGGTCCACAAAAATCTGGGTCCACAAAACTATGAGACAAAATGGAGCCTCACACAACTAGTGTCAGTTGTATGAGACACAAAATAAAATTTTCCAGCAATAACCAGCAAATCTTTACTGCTTGAGTATGGTTCTTCTAGTCACCATCGAAGTTCCAAAAGGATTAACAGCTATGCATTGGCTATAAAACAAAGACCGCCATGTAAAATATATCTATTTTCTACCAAAATCAGATAAATTTATACTGCATACACACTACAAACAACAAATCCATCATGTGATGGTAGTATAAGCTATAACGGATAGCAGAACCAATAGCAAACTAGGGAGACGCTAAACTGGTGAATATTTGCATGTGTCTCAGCATACGAATCAACTTAGCTCCCAGGTAATACTGCAAAGGACCAAAATTGTTTGCCTGCTGCTGCCCTGGGTGTGCAATGAACATCTAAGCTCACTGACCATTCCTCTGAAAACATTTTCAAATAACAATAAAACATGCCATGCAAAGTAATCAAGGCTCAAAAAAAAATTCTCTGAAGCAAGTACTATTGAAAAGTAGACACGTTAATAGAACTTATAAAAGAGATAATGTTTGATCGCTTAAATCCATAGTTCAGTAAATAAAAATTGCATCAATAACTAAAGTTGCAACATGCCTTTTTATGGCAAGTGACAGCTAAACTCACTTCAAAAAGCAGACAATACATATTAGCACCGAAAAGAAAACAGTACCTCCACCTCTTCAGTTTTCAAGTTGTTTAAGCATTATCAGCAACAGTAGGGAGGGCAGTAACTTTCCCCACAGCAACAGTTTTCCCTGCAGATAGCGGCAGTCATTGTGATCCCATGTTGCAGTGTGGTGCATTTAAACTAAAGCATGACAAGCTTTCAAGGCAAAATGGTTTCTTTACCTTCAGTGCGAAGAGTGAATCGTCCAAGTTGTGGAAAATCAGAGAACTTTTCAATACAAATCAGATTATTCACCTGGCATGATTATTAGAATCAAGACCTAGAACTCAAAATAACAATAGGAAAAGGTCGCAACAAACGAGGATAAGGGGTTTGAAGAAAATGGTATATCCTATAAAACATCCTATAACTATTCAAAGCTAATGAAATTAAGCATATATAAAGATGGTTGAATTACTAAAAATGAGAGCGAGTGTAAAAGAGCAGCTGCCCATTAAATTAAGTGACCTTGTCAAATTGGTAGGAAGAAAAAATGAGAGGTTTACTTGTCCAAAACAAAACCAAAAAAGAAAAAAGAGTGAGCACTTTCCCCTCCCTTAATTATGACAGTAGATAAAAGTTTGAACAAGAAGAATGAACTGAAAATCAAGCCTCACGTAGATAAATATCCCGAAGGTTGCTACTAAATAAGACAGCTAACCTGAACACAACATAAGATGATGGCACCATTTTTCACAAACAAAGGTTTCTTCTTCATGGGTTTCTTTGTCTTGAGATCAATCTGCTGAATCAGTTCCACAATCTCACATTCTTCAACAGCAGCATGAATATGCAACACAGCCTTGTAGCCAGCAGTAAAAATAGCCTGAGAGATCATACAATGTTTATTCACATTGCACTTATGAAACTCTGAAACTAATAAGAGGGAATGAACAGCTAGATTAAATTTGACCAGTACATTGTCCAACAGCTCCAGGATCTGCAACTGTGCAACAAACTCAGTAACTGCAGGTATGGGCTGTGCTGCAAGTCCAAAACTTATTAGAAATCACCCAAAGCTTTGAAACCCAGCCAATAGAAAGATTAACTTAAAAGATGGAGATTCATGCATGTATATGTGTACGGTTCACTAAGCCAGTATTATATCTCCAATCTAATTATAATTCTTTCTGAAACAGGATAAGGATTTACTAAACAAGTGCGATCCCTTAAAAACACCTGTTGTGTGGCCAAATTGTACTCGGGACAATTTCCTATTCGGTTTTACAATTCTTCATTCGACCAAATATAACTCAAAACCCATTTTATTAGAGAGGTTTTGTTCAAAACATCAGCAGACTGATCACCCTGTTACAGCTCATTAACCAGCCAAAAACCTATTCAATTAATCCTGTCAAAAGGGCGTGTTGTGGGCTTCCAATAACAAGTGAACTGGCATTTGGAAGGTTAAAGATCCTATCATAAGATTGTCTCAAGACTAAACTTCCAACTTTTTAAACTGAACTTCTCGAATTCCATTAATATGTGCTTAAAACTCCATAGGATGCATACTTTGGG
Source organism: Nicotiana attenuata (assembly GCF_001879085.1). Taxonomy (NCBI): domain Eukaryota; kingdom Viridiplantae; phylum Streptophyta; class Magnoliopsida; order Solanales; family Solanaceae; genus Nicotiana; species Nicotiana attenuata. The sequence goes on from NC_031991.1 coordinate 71,826,502, forward strand.
TACATGTAGGCATGTGGATTGGCAAGAAACATGCTATATCAGATTTAGAAGCACCATCAACAATTTCCTCAGATCAACTGAAAATATATGACTTTTATAAGCTCAATAAAAAGTTAAAAAGGCAAATGAAAAGCAAGTACGCTGCATGGAAGGAGCTAAGAAGGCAATATTTCATTAGCTCATTTTATCCATGACTTATGAACTTCAGTCCTCACATCTTGGACCGGAATAAATCAAAAACAGATATGAGAGCTGCATGTGCTTATTCAAAACATACAAACAGAAAGTTCATTTTCCCATTAGCTCACTACATTAGTTTTTTGTTCAACATTCACCTCATTAATGCGGTATTACTTTGTCCTGATCTTACTGGATCAATCAGCTCTTACATACTTCAATTATAATGTCTATTGTAAGACGACCTAGGACTCGCCCTGCAGAACATTTTCTACCTGATCAACTTAACAGGAAAACATGAGATTTTTTTACCAATTTATAGGCTAATGGAAACTTAAAGGACAGCATGAAGTTTTCGATCATTTAAAACCAAATGTCACCGTCACTAAAGAAAATCTCTTTCTTCTGTCTTATTTATACCCTTCACATCGACTAAGCAGATAAACTGCAGCATACTAGGTTCCAGTTAAGAGAATATTCATTTAAATGGGTAACTTGTTAGCAATTCAAAACTGAATCTCAAATAGTTATTGAAGGGAACAAAGAGAATAAATACCATTCCATCAGCAATTACAGACAATCTAGAGAAAACATACCAACACTGCACAAGACAAAACCCGACATAATGTCCTCTTCCTCGATTCCAGACAACCTAACTCGTACATTTTCCCCAGGACCTGCACCCCTAACTCTATCTTCATCACAGAATATGGCAAGGACTTTCACAGCGGCCTGTAAATCATCATATTATGAGGTGGAATTCCTTAAGTATTCAATAAAACACATAATTTAACCAAAAATGTTTCGTTAAATCAACAGCTGAATAAAGTAACGGGAAAAAAGGTCCAAAAAAGTCTACCTTATTTGGCATCACCAACAAATTATCACCTTCACGTATGCTCCCAGATTCTATTTTACCCATAACAACAGTTCCCATATCTTTAAATTTGTCAATAATAGGTACTCTGCAAGAAAGGGACGCTTGTAAAATGAATGAATACTCAACTGCTGCTACCGATGGGAATAAGGATAAGAAAATCAGAAGGTTCACAAAAGGTAGATGAGCCCTCAAGCAAGAATGACTATATACATATACAAATGCACACCATAATACAAAGTCCTTTTTTTTATGGTGTGCATTTGTATAT
>NC_031991.1:71827851-71873197 GCF_001879085.1 Nicotiana attenuata
AAATTCATCAGTAACACTTATGAGCCTCCTGAATACTTGTTACTGGTAAAAAAAAAAAATACTCATTAATCCATTTCTTTCAAGTGCTTCTCAAGAATTAGGCGTTAAATTTTCCATCACTCATTTTTAAATTCCTTTTCCGGGCATATCCCAAATGACTTCAAGCTCTGTAAATAGAAAAGGTACGCACCATAACTCAACCTTTGGCACTCCATCTCAAAAAAAAAAAAAAGGATCTTTCCAGAAACAGAAAAATGCAAAGAAAATAAAGAGTATCACCAGTGTTATCAAAGGCGAAAAGCGCAAAAAAGCTCTAAGGTCCATTGGGGCTTTAAGCGCAAAGCGCAAATAAAGCGTGGGCTTTAATGAAAAAAGGCGCAACTGGAGAAAAGGTAAAAATATGTATATGTAGTCCAACACTAATAATTATAAGCATGAATAATCAAATATACGGGCAAAGAAATTGGAAAAAAATTACGAAAAAAATAAAATATCAATTGTTCAATGTCGCTTTTACAGGATTACACTCATTGGAAAGGAAAAGTATGCCTTAGAGCCTTCATGAAATACTAAAGCGCACACAAAGCGAGGCGAAGCACTCAACATGTTTTGAGCCTCGCTTCAGGGCTTAAGCGCGCCTTTGACAACACTGAGTACCACAACCAATAAGAACAAAGCATCACTCACCAATCTCTTTATATCATCAATCAAATAGAACGTCAAGCAAATTTAACTAGAGCGAGACTAGGAAATACAGAAGGAGAAACTAGAGACAGGAGGACGCCCACAAGATAAGCAAAATGAAGTACCTTAGTGGACCTTTAGGATCTCGGGGAGGGACTTCTACCGCATCAAGAGCTTCAAAAAGGCATGGACCATTCCACCAGGAGCATACACTTTTCTCCACCCGATTTTTCATATTTGACCCAAGGAGACCAGAGATTGGGAGGAACTGAACATCTGCCATTGAAGTACAAAAAGTTTCAGAACCAAGTGCAGAAACAAACATCTGCATCTTAGCTAATACACGGAAATTTTAAACAAAGAGAAACCAATTGACATACAATGTAATGATAAGAAATAAGATTCCACAGTCAGTGGGCAAACCCGAATTCAACTTCTTTTTTTCCTCATGAAAAAAGGATCAGCCCCAACTTTATGGAGCCATTGATTAGACGAACAGGTGAAATTGTTATTGCGACACACGTGGCAGAATGAAAAACACTCTCTTCCCAGATGTGTAAGATCACTTTACACGCTTTATTTCAACTACAACGGCCAGATTGACCATGCATTATTTGTAGTTGAAGATGAAAGTAAAATTTTACCATATTATATAGGAAAAGTGGAACGGGAAACAATTAGAATGTTATGACTTGATATAGATCAGCTTTTCCCTCTTAAACTCTAACGAGAGGGTAAGAAATCAGCTTCAGATTTACAGGTTACTTAGACCATTAAAATGTAAGAACTCCGCCAACAAAGAGGTAATCCACGTGTACATAATCCTTCTTTACCTTTCTTCACATTGTATCCAGATGATTTCAAGAATGGTATCATTTTCGACTCGATCTCGTCATACCTTCAAGAGAATTTTACTAGAAATTAATAACTAGAATAATAAACGTTTCAAAATGCATGTTCAGAATACATAGATGGAAAAAGACCTCTCTTTAGCCCAGTTGACAGTAGGATCATCCATCTTATTTACAACAACAAGGAGCTTAGAAACTCCTAGTGTCTTTGCAAGCTGAACATGTTCACGTGTTTGTCCACCTCTTTCATATCCAGTTTCAAATTCACCCTTTCTAGCCGATATAACCTTCACAATGGGCCAAACAAAGGATCAGCAGACCACTTTCATAAACTAGACAGAGAATTCATAGAACTTCAGTGGAGGAGTCCAATGACAGAAGGCTACATCTCTTACCAATACACCTATATCGGCTTGAGATGCCCCACTGATCATGTTTGGGACATAACTCTTGTGACCCTGGTAATTAAAGAAAACATAATCAGAAACCGTAATTAAGATGATGTATAAACAAAATCAAATGCCTCAGGGAATTCAAAAATTGACAAGAAAAATACACGCTATTACAGAAACTTCGAATTAATTTGTATTCGTCATGACTCATTATCTTTGGGTCTTTGCTAGTCAAATGGTTAACATCAGTAGAAGATGCTCTCTTTGTGAAAAACACCCCAAAGATGTTTGTCATCTTTTCTTACATTGCAAGGTCACACACATGTTATGCAGCATGGGTTTTGCTATTCTGGGAGTAGATTGGTGTATGCCAAACTCACACAGTCAGGCAAAAAAATATGGAACAGCATTCCCATTGTCATCTAGTGGATGATTTGGACCGGAAGAAACTACAAAATCTTTGAAGGCTCATCAAGAATTTTACATAGCCTAAATTTAGAAATCTTTCTTTACTAGCTTTTTGGTGCAACCTGGGGTCTTTGTACATGAAGTAGATGCCATGTTAGATATGATGAGGGGTTTGCACAATTTGTAACTATGTTTTGAAGCACTTGCTTAGTGCTGTTCTTTCATCTATAATATCTTTTTATTACTGATAAAAAATGGTTCACACTCATGAACCACAAACCTTTTCTTTTGGATACGTACTCTTGAACCACAGTGTCTCATACGTTATTGAAGTGGATACTAAACATTAAAAACAAGCTACGTAAATTGATCATGCTGTTATCAATCAGTTATAAACTGAAACAATGCCACTCTAAAATTGTTTATCAGGCATTAAACGCTGTTCATAAACATAAGTCCTAGCTCCTTACTGCAATTACTCTTGCTTTCAGCAAGGCCACATAAAAGAAAACGAGCATCATTGAGAATAAAATATTCACAGGAAGAGACTGTTGGGGGGGATCATCCTTATGTTAAAAAACATGGAGCAGACAGCATCCCATCATGCGAAATAAACTCATTCACATAGATTCGTTACTTGTTTTTGGATAAGAAATTACTTCAAAATCTTCTCCAATATACAAGGTAAATCAAAGAAGCAATTTGCAAGGGAAGTTACCAGGCGTACAAGTTTGAAAATCTTCATCCTTTCTCTATAAAATATTCTTTTTTAAAAATTGACTTAATTAATTCGTTTGTTAAAAAGGGTCCTAAGAGAATTCCCTCGGAAAAATTCTTAATGACATATATGATTGGTCTGTTTCGAGGAGAATCAGATTTTCATAAGAAAGGACTTTGTAGAGATCCTTAAGTTAAAAAACAACAGGCTCGTTTAAAATAAACTCAGTTGCTAGATTCATAACTTGTTCTATATACAAGGAAAAGCAGGGAAACAACTTGCAGGGAAACTTACAGGGGCATCCAAAATTGTAAATCTTGTTGTCTCTGTTTCAAAATGCGCCCTGCCAACTTCAACTGTTTTTCCCTGCATAGGAAATTACAAATAAGAAAAAAACAAAAAGCAGTCTAACAGTGGTGGCTCAAGCAAATACGGGGCCTAATGCACAAAATTTAATAAGAGGCCTAAATTTTTTTAAAAAGTTATAAGATATTTTTTATTTGAAGCCTATTCTTCTATCTTTTTGAGATACAAAGTTGTTAATAATCTTTTTTATAATCAATTTTCTCTAATAATTCCTTCTCAATTGATAATATAGCCAACTCATTTAGCTAGCGTTTGGACATAAATTTGGTTGAAACATGAAAAACAAGTTTTTGAAGTTGTGTTGAAAAATAATTTTTGAAAGTTGAAGTTGTGTTTGGACATGCATTTTATTTGAAGAAAAGTTGAAGTTTTGTGAGTGGAAGAAAAAATTTCACCCATTTTTTGGGAACTTGAAATTTTTTGTCAAATTTTGTTTCAAAAATTGATCATATCCCATGAACAAACACTGTTTTTTTTTTTTTTTATTTCTGAAGAAAGTAGCCACAATCTATGGTCGGATGGGAGCTTAATCTTTCTTGAGGTATTGTTGATCTTAAATAAGATTTCATAGAGCAATAGAAGTATAGAACTATTGGAAGCCTAAGAGTATTGTTGAACACTTGAACTAATGAAATCTTGGAGAAAGAAGGTGAGTAAAATATCAAAGAGAAAGACAGAAAATATGTGGGGGTTTCTGGAATATGAAGAGATAGGAAATAAGAAAGATTTACTTGGTCAAATTAAGAAAGAAAGAGTAAATTTTTTACACGTTATATAATAAAGGAGTAAAAAGCAAAGAATTAAAACATTGGGAAAACTATTCATCTACCAATTTTTAAGTAAGTCAAATTATTACTTTATTTATATGTCTAAGAAGTTCTTCTTTCCATTTATATAAAAAAAAATAGCTCTACTTTTGTATTAAAAGTACTAAATATTATTTTTTAAATACCTATGAACCTATTATTTTTAGAGTATGGGGTCTCCCAAATTTAGGGGCCTAAGGCACAAGCCTTACTCCTCATAACCTTGGAGCCGGCCCTGCACAGTAAATTAAATAAATAAAAGGAATACCTTCACTCGCTCCTCTTCATTTGTATCCATGATATAGGCCATATACCTAACCGTCAAAAACAAAAAGATAAGAGAAGCTCTCTTTTTCTTTTTCCCTTTTTGTTTGGATAATTTGAAAGGCAGGAGAAGACTTGAAGCTGTAAAACAGCCAATTTAAAAGATAAAATAAAGTCCACAAAACCAACAATTCTTCAAGTATCCACAGAAAAAACAATTCTTCAAACGATAAGTTGAGCAAGCATAAACCTCTTGCAACATCAAACCCTTTATATAGACAGGCATGACAAGAAAAAATCATATTCTAGAACATTTTTTACCAGGAATAATTAAGTGTCAGTATAAATTACACAAACACCAGTCTAACACATGTTCCAGCGTTAAAAAAAGGTATCAAAAGCGCAAGTTGAGCACTTCAACAAGGATAAGCTCACCAACTCCCTCTACTCGTATCTTTTGCTTCCTTCTCATACTTCTGGATTGTCCGATCGTCAACTTGACCACTAAGGAATAGTATTTGTCCTCCACACGTGGACTTTCCAGCATCTACAGTTGAAAAGAAATATGATATGCCTTAGAATAATAAGAAAATCATCAAAGAGGATCATGTGAGACATACGAGTTATGGTAAGTTTTCACCAACTTTTACATTAGAACCTATGGAAGTGATGTTGCATATCACAGAGCCGAATGTTCTCAGCTGACTCAGACTAAGTGAATAACTTGGACAAACTAAAACTTGATCTGATCAAAACTTCAAGAGACATCACAGTTCCTCGTTTCTATTTCACACATTGGACATCTCGAGTTACTGCTAGTTATGATAAATGCTAGGATGAGAGAGAGACAAAAACAGTGCAGAAAGAAACCAACTTGTCAAACCCTACTCCGCAAGAACTATATAAAAAGCACTCAACACAAAAGCTCAACACATCTTGAGGTGTGCGTCAAACATTTCTGTCCCAGTTGTTTCCTTCAGCTTCTAAACAGACAATACATAATTACTCATAGGAAATAGGTACACCGGAACATCAGAATGGAAAAATCAGTCACAATATGTGCCTACTTTGTTCTTTTATTAATGCTACTGGGCTTAAGTTCCAGTGTACAAGTGGTATAGCAAAGTCTAGAATCATCTTTAACGTTTTCTCTCTTTCTTGATCTTTTAAAGGGTTGTTTTTTATGCTTCTAGATATAATTGTATTAAAGAAAGGGGGAAGGGGGGGGGGGGGGTAAGAGGGGGGGGGGTAACAACTAGATCAGGAAAATGAAAACTTACCAACATGACCAAATACAACATTCAGATGTCTCTTTCTCTCGACTTCAATCTCATCATCAACTTGTGTTGGCTTTAAGTTTGCATTTGCTTCCTCTTTCAGGCCTGAGATCATTAATGAAATAAACATTTGCTACATAACTATTAACTTTTGCTTAAACATTAATCCAATACTGTTTCAGAACCAGCAAAGCATCTTACTCCTTAACAGGCTAAACACACCAATATTTCTGGTTATAAATTGCAAAAACTGAAAACCAAAAATGTAAGTTTTATAACATCTTGAGAGTCAAGAGCAAACATTCAAAATAATTGTCACGGAAGGGTGACCTAGGAAAATGTCAATAATTCTTAGAATCCTTTTATATTGGTTTTACTTCTCCAAAATATGAGACAAGTTCCCAATTAAAAAACAGCTCCTTCAACATTCTATATTTCACTAGAGTTCTAAAAAGCAAAGAGTTCTCCAAATAAATTCTTCACAACTAAGCTGAATCAGAAAGGACGTGTGCTATCAGCAAAAGATATATTGCGCATGAGAATAGTAAATGACAATAAATATATTAAGCCAACACATGAAAATAGTATAGCTTCTTCCGAAGAGAAATAGAGTGAACGAAGCAAAACCACCTTCTTTTCGAAAAATAAACAATCACCAAAGTTCAAAGACAAACAAAAGATGCTGTTTTTGAGATGCCTCTCTCAACGCTATATTGACATCTTTCCCTAACATAAAGCAACCATTTTAGCACAGATGACTTGACTTCATGTTAACTCTAGGATGAACCGTGACTTATCCCATTCCATTACCTTAAAATGCCCTCCTTATCAACCCCTGAGAGAAAGAGGGATAGCAGGATCTCTCACTTTTTTTGAGAAGGTAAAGTAATTTTATAGATAAACTAGCACAACGGATGTTCTATACAACTGTACAATATCTTCAGAAGCAAAAAAGCAAAATTGCGCCCCTTCTAATCCTGTAGGGTTCTAACATCTTCAGGATCCCTCACTTTTCTCAAAGGCAATGTTCGAAGTGATATTTACAACAACAACAACAACTACTCAGTAAAATCCCACAAAGTGGGGTCTGGGGAGGGTAATGTGTACGCAGACCTTACCCCTACCCCGATAGGGCAGAGAGGTTGTTTCCGATAAATTCGAAGTGATATTTATGCACAAGAAATAGGCACTCCAAAATGGATGTGAAAACTCACAGCTCAAAACAAAGCAACCCGAGGCTAGATAATTTGATGCCAAGAGGCTAAATAATTTGACGCCATGATTCATTTCTTTTCTGTGAGGTAACTGTTGCCTAGTAAGTGCCAGCCTCTATTCAAGCACAAAAAGCTGATTCAAATTTAGAAGTAAAGGCCGATGCTCTCCTCTGTTCAACTTTCTAAATCATAGCAAGAAAGTTAGATGAAATGATCAAACAGTGCAGCCATCCTCCAAAGTAATAGCGGAAGTATTCACAAGCATCATATCCACTGCTGAAAGTAACAGAAGTAAAGAAGGTTTAAGGAGAGAGAGAGAGAGAGAGAGAGAGAGAGAGAGAGAGAGAGAGAGAGAGAGAGAGAGAGAGAGAGAGAGAGAGAGAGAATAAACCAAATCAACATTGAGTTCTGGAGGCCTAAGGGGATTTGACAAAAAAAAATCCTCTTGGGATGGCATCTACAACTGTCTCAGCAGTATCTGCCTATCTGAACCACTAAACAACGGCTTTACTTAGAACAAAATTCTTCACCTCACAACATCAAACCAATTTAAGTGAGCCTCCAATAGGAAGCTCAATGCCACTTATTGCAAAACTAAACCTCCAAGTGAAATCCAACGTTTATCATCTTTTTTCAAAATCAGACTCTTCACAGTAAAGTTGAGAATTCAAACTCATCCAAATTTGGCACAAAAACAGACATGATAATGCTTTACAGAAAAATAACTGCCCAAAGAACTATCATATCTACTAAGGTCATCGTTAACTATCGTAACTTTTTTTGCAGCAAGAGCTTCTGGCTAGTGTACGGGATTCAAAAATAAGAGGCACCAGCACTTCTTAGCATCCTTGAATAGACTGCGCACTAAGGTATGGACGAAAATAAGTGAGAAGGAATTCAAAAGACAATAAGTACCAGATGCACAGTGTAAATTTCACAGGCTTATGATACCAGCAAAAGTAGCTTTAAAGAGAGAACTTATAGGAATGTTGTGGAGTAGACATGCCAGCTTCCACAATGAGCTTGGAGTTGCAGCCTAATAGTTTAAACTCCACCATGCAGCAATCTTAGATGCATGTTCAAATCTCATCAAAGTTCTTCCCTCTTCTTCCTTCCCCTTTCCCCTATTCATGAGCTCATGCCCTTCCCCCCAAAAAAATTAAATGAAAATAAACAAAAAAAGAGATTTCAAATGAAATCAAGCCTACAAATGAACAAAAAGTTTCAATGGTACAGAATCAGCAGCTAAGCAGATGAGCCGAGATTTAGAAATTAAAAGAAAGAGAAAACTCGGAAAAAAAATAGATGATACATAACCTGTTCATCAATCTACCTACCATCTTCCATATTATCAGGTTTTTCAACATCATCTGGCTTGCATTCTTCTGACATCACACTATCGTCTGCTACCATTTCAGAACATTCAAGACAAAAAAATCCAAAATGGTTGCTAATTTTTTATCCAGAGAGGAAAAAAGCAAAGGAATAAAGCACATCTACAGCTACAGGTTAAAGAATATACAAGATACTGAAAAATAATTACAGTAGTAATTGTGACAATCCTGAAAGTCTCATGGATTTTGTCGATGTAGTTTTGATTTAGTAAAATACTAAAGCAAGAACTTTACAGAAACCTACATGAAAGACTTAATGGACTATTATTCAATTCTAACAAGTAAACCTACACGGGAAACAATTGACAAAGGTATTTAGTAGGCACCAAAAACCATAGTCCAAGGATATGATTAAACAAACGCCAAAAAGTTTCAAAATGTAATTTTATATAAACCTAAGACTTCAAACATCTAAGAAGCAAGAAAATGTCTAAAAATGCAGAAGCATAGACTTATTAGTTATTATCGTGCAATGATTGCTATACTAGAATTTGGACTTCCTGACAACTAGATGCCCTTAAATCTATTAAACACATGATTAAAAAACACAAAAAATACTTAGGGTCAAAAACAAAATATCAAAAATAAAAGATATTGCTACAAACAGTCACTTGAAACAGAACAAGCATTCACTGAGCACATCATTGAAGTTGTTGCCTACCTCCATCAATTTTTCCAGGTTTTAGGGCTTCATCAGGTTTCCCGTCTTCAGCATTAGTCATCACACTATCTTCTGCTGACATTCAAGCACAGACACACACAGAGGCGGATTTAGGGGGGCGCAAGGGTGCACTGTATATATAAGGCAAAATGTATTTTTTACCTCTATATATTAAGTTTTGAACACCCTTAACACAATCCAAAAGTGTAGTTTAGTGGTCAAGGGGGTTCAAAATTTACATAAGGTCATGGGTTCAATTCCCACTAGCTACAAAAAAAAAAAAATTTTTGAACCCCCTTCGTGAAGATCCTGGCTCCGCCACTGGACAACTGTTACGCGGCGCCTTCCTGAGATTCCTTGGAAGGGCGACGTAAGGCTAGGCAACTGATGTCAGTGCAGTTGCTGTCCGCCAACTGAGGTCCCCTCCGTACGCTAGACGAGATTGTCGGTGCCGTACGGGAAAACCAATGTCAAGAGCAATTGAGAGAACAAAAGTGAGAATTCAGAATGAAAGAAAGCTTGATTGCATTAATGAAAGCTATTACAGAAAAGCAACGCGGTGTCGAGGGGATCAAGCAATCACACACAAACACATTCAAGACCATTTCTCCTTACAGTACATACTTAATTTTAAGTAATTCATTCGCTATATTAACTTCAATATACGCACTATATAATAAAGTATATACATATATCTCATTGCAAGGTGTTAAACTTATACCAGATGATTCAAGCTGCAATGCCTTGATGTCTTCTTCAATATCTATCACGTAAACAACCAAAAATTCCACCATCCGTTAATCCGCCAGAATCCTTAGCAACAATCTCATAAGTAATCATCCATAGGAGATCCAAATGCTCTTAATATAATCTTTACTAATATTAATATACAAAATTACAAATATGTAGCTATAATTTTGCCTATGTGGATATAGCGCATTATCCAACTCGTAGAAGTAAAGGCAACTGAATATCTTTACTTATCGAATTGGAACATCCAATTTTCTCACAAAATAAGCAACTTCGAATCGCAATTGAACATAAAATCCAATGAAAAAAAAAGTATTGATAAACGACTAAAGATCTGAGCGATAGTGAAAAAGAATAAGCATTGACAGAGAACGTACCCATGGCGGTAAATGGAACAAATAAGGATTCGGTTAATCAGAGAGGAGTGCAGTGCAGAGACCTGGAAATTGCTATTAGCAGGAAGAGGTTTATAGCTTTGCTTTTGGAACTCTAAACTATAGTGATGCGCTCTCTTCCTGCTTTTACCACCTGTTGAAAGTTGAAACCAACAATTGGGTTTTAGGTCCAATTTTAAACCGGCCTATCATATCAAAACATTTTGTATACTAGATGAACGTTGGTTTGCGACTAAAAGTTAAATATATTTTACACACTACAAAAATTTACACAATTAATTAAAATTTAATTAATGCAATTTCTTTGAAATAAATATAAATTATTAACTTGCTAGATATGGTAAGTTACTTACTTGTTATGCACCCTTTGTTCAAATTTATGTGGCATAACTAGCAACGCTATTATTTTGAGAGTCAACTAGATTCTTCTTTGATCATGGTTATCTTACATGGAGTATTTTTTGAAATATTTTGTATTATTAACTATTGATAAACTATGTTGAATTCATACCAAGAAGTAAGTACTTTGATGATCTTACTCCGAACCTTACCACATCAAGCGGAATGGAAGGAAATTGATACGTTATTCTAAACATAATTAATTAGTTGACAATTCTAATTTGTCAATATAAAATGATATTTTGTATTGTCAACATAATATTTAAGTTAAATTCAAAATAAATTAGTTGATTACAAATTTAAAATCTAAATAAAAGACAAAATAGATTAAAAGTTGAACCCTAAATACCGAAAGTCGAATGAAAAATCTGAAAAAATATTAATCAACTACCGATTCAATTCAGAGGATCTTAGCATATTAGAAACACGTATTGTATCACGTAATGACAAAAAAATATTATTTAAAATTTTATTTGTGAATTAATTATCGATTGCTTAACTCTCCATTTGATTTTGATACGTAGAATTATATTTCTCATATAATAATGCGTATGCACGTGGAGTTCATACAAGTTTGAGAATTTTATTTATCTGTCGCTTTCTTTTTGAGAAAAATAAAAAATAATATTAATACTAAAGTTGTTCTAAAAATAACCTCGCAGCTTCCACATTGATGAAGTTGTATTTTGGGGAAATTACTATTTCAATAATGATGTTTGGTTGTGTTGCATTTTTTCGTGTGAATGGAAAATTGAACAGACACCTTTTGGGTTGCACCTCCCCATCTCATCCTTTCTTTGTCTATAAATTTAGAGGTTTGGCCTCATTTTTAAGACATGAAAAATCTGAAAACTTCTCCCCTCTTTTCTATATTGTTGCATTATTTTCCAAATAAATATAACTGTCAAGTGTGATTTGCTCCGTTTGTTGAGTTCACTGAAGTTCTGTGACTTGAAGTGCCGCTATCACAGAATAGTTATTCCGTTCTATCTTGGGGGAATTAATCTGTATACCTTGGGAATAGTGAGGGAATTAAATTCCTTAAGGACACACTGTGCATTTAGTAGGCTCGGAATCATTTTACGATTTGTTTATTGAACTAACGTTTGTTTCCTTCTCTGATTTTCTGATTTTGAACACAGATTTTCCAACAATCTTAAGGAATTTAAATTTATTTTCTGTGTTCGTATTATCATCTGTTGAAGATCAAATTAAAAATAGGAAGTAACAGACTATTGACTTTACAGTCTTATTTTTCCTCGTCTGCGTATATCCGTTGTTATTATATACTTATTTGGCAAACTTTCTTGGTGAAACAATGCAATTGTGTGGAACTGTACGGTGTGATGCCACATGATGTCCTGGAATGTTAATAAGTGCTATTTGGTATTTATTAGTGTTGATATTCCAAAAGTTTCCAACTGAAAAGAAACGATTTTGACGGTATAACTAATAAATCATTCAAGGAAAACAGAACAGTTGGTGGAATACATGTTTTTGTTTGAATTGCTGCAAACTAGAATCCTATTTGTTAGGATTGGACAACAGTTCCCCTTCTTTTTGGGTATAATCTTATTAAGAAAAACAAGATTGATTAATGGTGACTATTCACGAAAGATGCCATTAATATGTTATCTTGGTTTTCTATAAACCAAGGGAATCTTTATTGTTTTCTTATGTTGTGTGATCACAAAAGAAACCAATCACGGGCAGATTGATTGATAACAAATTGTAGAAGTTTGACCTGAAAGTGGGACATATTTACTTGACAATAATGTATCTAACAGATTTTTTGTGACAGAAACGATAATGATTGGCAAAATACATATGCAACCCCTTCACGGGCAATTGACAAGACAAACAATTGTTAAAGTTGCAAATATAAGTGCACCAGCCATTGTTGTTTTCTCTGGCTTGCCATCTCTCTGGTGTCACGGAGAAAATTTGGAGTGGAACGTATCGGTGTATTCATCGATTTTTGGGGCTTTCACTTGGCTAATTAATTTGGTGAGAATTTCTGCTATTTACGAATTGTTTGCTCCAAATAAGATTTTGAAAAAGTAAGTTGTGGGACCTCCACTGCATATCGGTACGGTTGGAAACTTGTAATAGTTTCCTGAATATTAAAATTGAAAGTCAGCAACAGTTTTACTAAGCATGGTATATTGCGGATAATTAATATCTCATAGTCTCTGAATTAAGGTTTCAATGGGACTAAATTTAATTGATCGTAGAAGCAGAAAGTAAATCGTGTTATACTTTCTTTACTCTAATTTTATTTTTCTACCCTTATGATTCAATTTTGCGAATGTTAGGGTAGATGTTTTATGTTATAATCTCAAAGTATTATTTTATTTGCATGATTTGGTAGCATGCATAAAGATATGTGAAAATTTATTTTCAAGGTTTGTAAGAGCGAATTAGGCTTACACTAATACTTGAAAGTATTTTTGAGATTATGAATATAATATGTAAAGATGTACATATATTTTTTAGATTAGAGTAAGAGATCAAACTGTTTAAGGTGGTATTATGGTTTAGTTGGAAAACCATTTGGAAAGGGAATTAAAATTCTCATGATTTTCTACACCCGTTATGGAGAATAAAATCTTCGTGATTTTCTAGTCCTGCTACGAGATCAAAATCTGCGTGACTTTTTTCTCGTTCGTTGAGATTAAAGACTTCGTGACTTTCTACTCATTTGTCGAAAATTAAAGTCTAAGTGACTTTATACTCGTTTTGGAGATTAAAATCTTAGTGATTTTCTACTTCAATTCATTATTCGGTTTGAAGAGTAAAAACTTCACCGTTTATTAAATTTGATTGTGTCACATATTATTCGGTTTGAAGATTAAAAACTTCACCGTTTATTAATTCTGAATGTGTCAGGTTGGCTTGAAGATTAAAAACTTCACCATTAATAAATTCTGGCTCTGATGTGACACAAACAACAGTTCTTGTGGTTGGCTCTACAGCGTAATAGGGGCGTCGAATGTGAATCTCCTTTTGAAGAAATGTGTTTGGAATATGGTATCATTCATCAAACGACAGCCCCTTAGTCACGGCAATCTAACGGAATTGCGGAAAGAAAGAATAGAACCTTAAAGGAGATGATGAGTACATTGTTGATAAGTTCTGTTTACCTCAAAACTTGTGGGGGAAGCTATTTTTACAGCTAACCGAATACTCAATCGAGTTCCCCACAGCAAAACGCAATCCATTCCATATGAAAAATGGAAAGGAAGAAAGCCCAACTTAAAATATTTTAAAGTGTGGGAGGTGCTTGGCTAAAGTGCAAGTTCCTAAACCCAAAAGGTTAAAAATCAGACCGGAAAATATTGATTGCGTTTTCATAGGATATGCAACAAATAGTAAGGCATATCATTTCCTGCTTCATAAATCAGAAAATTCCGAATTCATATTAATACGATAATCGAATCAGATAATGCTGAATATTTTGAGAATATTTATCCGTATAAAAAGGATTGTGAGCCTTCTGCTGAAATATCTAGGCGACCCCGGGAAGAAGAAAAGGAAAGTACACCTAATGAGGTGAATCCAAGATGCAGTAAACGTCAAAAGACAACTACTTCCTTTGGACCAGATTTTCTGACATTCTTGTTGGAAAGTGAGCCTCAAACATATAAAGAAGCAATGTCTTGCTCGAAAGCACAATGTTAGAAAGAGTCAATAATGATATAGAATCCATATTAAATAACCATAATTGGGAATTGATTGATCTTCCTCCAAGAAATAAACCTTTGGGTTCTAAGTGGATTTTTAGAAGGGAAATGAAAGCTGATGGTACTATAGACAAATGTAAGGCAAGATTGATTGCCAAATGATTAAGACAACGAGAAGGTCTTGATTACTTCGACAAATACTCACTGGTAACGAGAATTACATATATTCGAATGGCAATAACGTTAGCCACCATGTATGGCCTTGAAATCCATCAGATGGACGTAAAGACAACCTTCTTAAATGGAGATTTGGAGGAAGAAATTTATATGGAACAACCTGAAGGATTCGTGGTTCCTGAAAAAGAAAGAAGGTGTGTCAACTTGTTAAGTCACTTTACATACCAAAACAAACACCCATACAATGGCATGCGGAATTTGACTATAGAATGTTGTCAAATGGTTTCAAATTAGTGTATTTACATTAAGAATACTCTAAATTATGTAGTCATTGTTTGTTTATATGTGGATTATACATTGATAGAAAAGACACATGAAACATGTGAAATGTAGAGGCATTTAGTTTATGCATAACAAATGCTAATGTTAAGACGTGATGTATATATTATCTAGAAGAATTAGATGATATAATTCTTCGAACCCCACGAATTATTAGGAATATTTATATGGTAGTCGGTAATTCATTACTTGTTCAGTCTTAGTGATGACTAGTGATGAAACTACAAATTTGAAAGTTGTTTACGTGCCTTTCCAAAAATAATTTGTTCTTTCTTGAACATTTACTATGTTTAGCTCTTTTATGAAAGGGTGTCACCTGGAAGGCCGTGACTATTCATGAAAAGTGCGTTTGTATGTCTAGTATAAACATGATTGTTCATAAACAAACTTATTAATACGTTGGTCTATAATGAAGTGAACTAACCGATGAACATGATCAAAATCCATTGGAAGTTGGGTTTGTTTCATAAGCGAAGGTGTTATAATTTGCATATCATATAGACATATGAATAAATAGCATACAAATGCTTGAAAATGGTGGAGTGATTGCGAAATGTGTTATATATTAAAAGGTTGTGGACACAACTGATGCCAGTCATTCCTGTTGTTGTTATAATATATGATTGCTACATGATGTGTGGCCAATAATCTGATATGCAATCGAAAGTCGAGACGTATTAGTCTACAACATAAGAATGTTTGCATTGAACTTTCATGACAATGAAACGAGTTTTGAATTACTTGAGATATACTCCAAATTATGCTTTGCACTGCAATAAGTATCCCGCGATAATAAAGGGGTATAGTGATGCAAATTAGGTCACCCGTTCAACCAATTCTAAATAGTCGGTGGAGGAGCGATATCTTGGAAATCGTCCAAACAAATGTGCATTGACCGCTCTACAGTGGAGGCTGAGTTTATAGCCTTAGACAAGGCCGGTGAAGAAGCTGAATGGCTCAGGAATTTCTTGGAATTTTGGCCCAAACCTTTGGCACCTATATGAATACAATGTGATAGTCAAGCGGCAATAGGCAGGGCAGGGAGCATTATGTATAACGGAAAATCTTGTCACATTCGACGGAGACACAATACCGTTATACAACTACTCTCTAGTGGTGTTATCACGATTAACTGCGTAACGTCAAGAGATAACATGTTGGATCCACTTACAAAAGGCATATCTAGAGAGGCAGTTGAAAGATCATTGAAGAGAATGGGGCTAGGGCCTAGGACAAGTTATCATGACTGTAACTCTACTTAGCAGAATGGAGATCCCAAGATCTAGGTTCAAAGAGATCAAATATAGTTATGAAAGACGGTTCAATACTGTCAAATAACTCAACCCATTCTCGTGATGAAGACAATGTTCATAAATCAAGGTAAAACATTAAGGCTTTTTGATGAGTTAATAAAGCTTAAAGTTTTATAATGATTAGCTAAGTCTGACAAGATACCAGATAGTGTGTCTATAGGATTACACGTTTAGAAATCACCTATGTGAGTGTGAAGTGTAAGCCGCTTTAAAGGGAATGAAAGTAAAGGCCCATTCTCTAAACACTCATGAAACCAGGCGGTGTTCATGGCTGAAACGAACACAACTGTGAGAACCAAAGACGGTTAAGGATTGATTGTCTGACTTATAGTTGTCTTGGTATACACCAAAGCTAGACGGTTCAAAGATATCAAATCTACCGATTGACCGAGTATATCCGACATAAGTTCACTGCGAAAAGTTCAAAGGAAAACCTACTTATCCAGATGCAATTAATCCTTACATGCGAATCACACAGTATTTTCATGCATGTTTTTTCACATATGTCCATTCCCCATTCATGTGGGGCATTGTTGCGTTTTTTCTTTAAAGGGTGTGAATGAAAAATGGAAGAGACACCTTTTGGGTTGCACCTCTCCATCTCACCCTTCCTTTGTCTATAAATTTAGAAGCTTGGCCTCAGTTTTAAGACATGGAAAATCTAAAAACTTCTCCCCTCTTTTCTACATTATTGCATTATTTACCAAATAAAAATATATGTGTCAAGTGTGATTTGCTCCGTTTGTTGAGTTCGCTGAAGTTCTGTGATTTGATGTGCCGCTATCACTGAATAGTTGTTCCGTTCTATCCTGGTAGGAATTAATCTGTATAATGAAGGTATTAAATTTCTGAAGGACACACTGTGTATTCAGTAGGCTCGGAATTATTTTACGATTTATTTATTGAACTAATGTTTGTTTGCTTCTCTAATTTTCTGATTTTGAACACAGATTTTCCAACATGTTGCACTCTGATAGCTTCTTCAGAATTCCTAGTGATGTTTCTAACATTGTTATTAATATGAGAATGAAACATATGTAAAAGTAAGTTTTTCATGGCACAAAGATTTATGCAAAATTTATAGATTTATGCAATATTTATTTATTTATTTATTTGGTTGTTTGATTGTTCGGTTTGTTAATTATATTCGATATAACTCACTTTAAGTTTTTTTTTCGAAAAAATAATTTTTAATATGTTGTATGCCTTATGGTAAAACACGATAATGATTAACATTGAGTATGTATAAATATTAATAGCATCCGCACACATACGTAGACGTCGAAAATTTTGTTTGCATGGCTGTCATGACCCGGACTTCGCACCCTTGAGAGTCGTGATGGCACCTACTCGTGAAAGCTAGACAAGCCGAGTATTATAGATCTTAACACCCTTTTTCTTAACCCTCTAAAAAATTTAAATCAACATACGATCAATAGCGGAATATTAATAATTATAAAAGAAATGCGGAAGACGAAATCTGATAACTTAGCCAAATACTAGTACGAAAAATACAAAATACATCTATACCCAGGACTGGTGTCACAATATCACGGACCATCTACGAATACTACAAACACGGTCTGAAAAGAAAGATACAAGTCTGTCTCTGAAGTAAATGGAAACAGCATATAAAGATAGAAGAGGACGCCAAGGCCTGCAGACGTCTGCAAGACTACCTCGGGTCTCCGCTGGACTGAAGGCAGCAACCTCGCTATGGTCCAAAAGCTCCAGTACCAAGATCTGCACACAGTGCAGAGTGTAGTATCAGCACAACCGACCCCATGTGCTGGTAAGTGTCGAGCCTAATCTCGGTGAAGTAGTGACGAGGCTAGGACATGACTACCAAATAACCTGTGCAGTTAAAGCATATACGACAATTAATAATAACATAAACTAGCAGTTAAAGATGGAAAGAGGAAACATGCTGTGGGGAATATCAAGTACCAACAGAATCTCAGGAGAAAAGCATAAAGAACATCTTAAATCTCACATCAGCCAGAATAAAGAAACCGTAACGAATCAATGTCCACTTTTATTCTTTATTGTTGTGGCGCGCAACCCGATCCTAATCATATATCACTGTTGCGGCGTGCAATCCGATCCAAATCGTATATCATTGTTGCGGCGTGCAACTCGACCCAAATCATATATCACTGTTGCGACGTACAACCCGATCCAAATCATATATCATTGTTGCGGCGTGCAACCCGATCCAAATCAGATATCACTGTTGCGGCGTGCAACCTGATCCAAATGAGATATCACTGTTGCGGCGTGCAACCCAATCCAAATCATATATCACTGTTGCGGCGTGCAACCGACCCCTCCTGTCCTCCCTTATTACTCCTTGTTGCGACGTGCAACCCGATCCCATATAATATTATTGCGACGTGCAATCCGATCCAAATATACAAATCAACACCAATCACAAAAGAATCCCGGCAATGAAAACAACAATATCCCGGCAATGGAATCAACAACAAGAATAAACATATCCCGGCAAGGGAACCAACAGTAAGAATTAAATACGTCCCGGCAAGGGAGTCAGCTATAACCAAACTTGTACCAACAATTAACTTCACAAATGAAACCTCAACTGGAGCCAATGCTCAACGATAAACAAATACCACGAAGATAATCCTAATTCTTGTACCACGGTAGCTAACCATCAAGTTAAGCATGATCAATATATAGTAAAATCACAACAAATCCGAATATAAGACTCACGGGCATGCTTGACACTAACGTATAGATACTCGTCACCTCACCTATACGTCGTACTCAACACCAACACATAGCAAATAAGACACAACACATATTCCCTCAAGCTAAGGATAGGCCAAACACTTACCTCGAACTTCCACAGCCAACTCAAGCCTCAAACACCGCTTTTCCTTTAGAATTCGCCTCCAAGTTACTTGTATCTAGCCCAAATTAATTTAACAACATCAATAAATGCTAAAGAATTCATACCCAATGCTTAATTATAGGTTTTCTATCATTTTCCCAAAAAGTCAAAAATCGACCTCGGGCCCGCTTGGTCAAACCCGAGGTTCGAACCAAAACCCGATTACTCATTCACCCACGAACTCAAATGTATAATTTGTTTTGAAATCAGACCTCAAATCGAGGTCCAAATCCCCAAAATTTGAAAATCCTAAGTTCTACCCAAAATCACCCAATTTTCCCATGAAAAACCCTTGATTTTGAGTTGAAATCATGTAAAAAGATGTTATAGATTGAAGAAAACAAGTTGGAAATGACTTACTAATGGTTTGGAGAAGAACTTGTCTTTGGAAAATCGCCCAAGAGAGTTTAGGTTTTGAGAAAGTTTGAAAAATGAAAAAATTTCGTTTAAGTTATAAGTTACACAGGTGCAGATGTCACAATTGCGATCAGGGGTTCGCAATTGCGAACCCTTTGAAAGTTTGCTGTCTTCACAAATGCGAAGAAACAGTCGCATTTGCGACCCTTGAGAAATCCTGTCACCTTCGCAATTGCGAAGGGAAACATCGCATGGGCGGGCATCACAATTCCCACCCAAAGCTCGCATTTGCGAAGATGGCCTGCCCAGGCTTGGTTCGCATTTGCTCGCCTGGGTCCCATTTCCCAAGCTTGAGGACTTCGCATTTGCAAAGCCTGATCTCGCAATTGCGAGATAGAGGCCTTGGCAAAAAATACCAGATACCAGCTGAGATTTCCTAAGTCCAATTTCACTTCGTGGCCTATCCAAAACTCACCCGAGCCCTCGGGGCTCCAAACCAAACATGCACGCTAACCTAAAAACATCACACGGACTTGCTCGCGCGATAAAATCGCCAAAATAATACCTCATCAAAATCAAAGAAAAATCTCAAGAACTCTTAAGTTTCAAATTTCACAACCGAGGGTCCGATTCACATCATATGATGTCCGTTTCTTACCAAATTTTACAAGCACAACTTAAATACCATATAAGACCTGTACCAGGCTCCGGAACCAAGATACGGGCCAGATACCATCAAATTCAAACACATTTAAATTTCCAAAAACTCTTAAAATTTCAGTTAAACAATTTTCTTCAAAAATTCATTTCTCGGGCTTGTGACCTCGGAATTCAATTCCGGGCATACGCCCAAGTCCCATATTTTCTACGGACCCTCCGGGACCCTCAAATCACGGGTTCGGGTCCGTTTACCCAAAATATTGACCGAAGTCAACTTAAATTTAATTTTAAAGGCAAAATTAGCATTTTATCAAATTTTCACATAAAAGCATCCTGGATATACGCCCGGACCATGCACGAAAATCGAAACGAGATAAAAGGAGGTTTTTAAGATCTCGGAACGCAGAATTGACTTGTAAATCAAGTGATGACCTTTTGGATCATCACAATGGCGCTAACTGCTAAGAGCAAATAAAATAGAGTAGGGTACAAATAGTTGTACATACGCATTTTTTAGGATCTCTTCTGAAACTATTTGAACTAAAACAACCTCTTATGGTTTTTGAAGAACTGATCAAAATCATCAATTAAAATTTAAAAAGTAAGGTATAAAAAAATAAAAAAAAATTATCAAAAGGCGAGATCTGATGATAGAAAAATGAGTTATATGAGATCGTATAATATCATAAAACCAATACGAATACCGCTTTATATAGTATAACTTATATATATTACTAGTATAAATGTGCTGAGCCCGGGCCCGAACCTTATGACAGTAATTTATATCATCTTTTGGATGAAGAGGATAATTTTTCATAAAATATACTATTATTAACTTGTGTAATTGATAACTAGGGATTTTGTAGTGTTTTATGCTCCTTCTTGCTTACGCTTTGGTTATAAATTGTTACAAAATAGTCCCAAAAGGCTCATAAGTTGTGCTTGATTGCAGGTTTGATCGACAAAGTAACGAAATGTCAAGGATCGGCTCAAAAGAAGTGAAACCTGCTCAAGTATCAAAGACCAAGTAAACTGAGGGCAAACAAGCCTAGTGCGGACCGCACAAAGTCGAATGCGGCCGCACTAGATGGTTCAGAGAGTTGGCAAAACCAGGCTTCGGGCGACGCGGTCGCGGTACACATAGCGCGGTCCGCGGTGAAGGCTCCGCGGCCGCACTGCCTTTTTGTGCGGTCCGCGGACAAGAGATTCAGAGAGATGGAACTATGTCAAGTCCAAGCCATGCGGTCCGCGATCGTGATTGTGCGGACCGCGCCAGCTGCCTCCGCGGCCGCGGTCCATTCTACGCGGCCCGCGGAGGCCAAGTTCAGAGAGCTCAGAATTGAAGTCAAAGAGCCTAGCGGCCGCGGTCCATTTTATGCGACCCTCGCTGACCCCGCAGGGGTATTTTTGTCCAGTTTTTCCAGCCTAGTATAAATAGAACATTTTACCATTTTTAGGTCATCAGTTATTTCCAGATTTTAAGGTGCGCTCGTGAGACTCATTTTGTAGCCATTTTTGGCATCTTAGCTTCAAATTAACGATAGATTCTTGTACTTTAATTTAGTATTTAATTAATATGTCTTGTTCGTCATCTATTTCTTCATTTTCTCCTTCAAGCATGAGTAGCTAAACCCATTAGCTAGGGTTGTGGCTCAACCCAACCCTAGTGTGGGTAATTGATGGGTGTTGCCATCTAGGGTTAGATTGACTATGGGTGTTTGCTATTTGGGTTGATTTTATGTTTTAATCTATAAATTGGTGGTTGCAAACACTGATTTGTGCTTTGTGGATTTGACTCTTCTTGAGAAAGAGAGTCTAAGTCTCCAAAATTGACCCAACAAGGAATTGGGATGGACTCATGAGAAATGATAGTCCCAATTAACGGGTTAAACCTCGAGAGAGTAATCACCCTACTTGAACCCTAGTTGCTTGATCTAATTTGCCTACCCATTTGGTCTCGAGAGAGTCAAGTGGGCAAAATCACTCTCTCTACCGAGAGGTGTGAGAGTGGGTAAAATTGTGCAACGGTTATAGAATAAGCCCCAATTATATCAATCGAACCTTAGTAACATCTACCCGTCAATTAGCCACCTAGGTGATGTCACGACCCTAGTACCCCTCTTCCCATTAGATAGCAATTATTTCGTAGCATAATCTAGTTTCAATTAGTAGTTTGATAATAGTAGATTATAATTGAAAAACCCAAAAATGTTGGAAGTGACATTTAGAACAATTACACGACTCTAGTCTAGATAGATACCCAGCTCCAATTTCTAGCTCTCTGAGAAATTCGATCCCGACCCTCATATCGGGTAAAAGCTATTGCGACCCTCTCTTCCTACTTTATAGTAGTATGGAGTTGGCTGCGATCACTTTTTAGCGCCGTTGCCGGGGATCTAACGGTTTTGGCTATCTATTTAGTTAGTTTTGTGTGTTTTCTTCTTTCCTTCTTTGTTATTAATTTGTGTGTTTGATTACTACAGGTACCAAAATGGCTTTAAATGCAAATGACCCTCTTGGAAATGTGCTTGCGGGGGAGGGGTTGAGGATATTGGTGACGATGAGGTGCCTCTTGTACCTCCCGGACGTGGACGTGGACGAGGCCGCCAGGCCAATGCTAATGACAACGTTCTAGACCCTCCTCCTCCACCTCCAAGAGCGGTTCCTCGGGTGCTACTAAATCAAGGATATGCGAGTGCGATTGTCCCTCCCAGAATCCGGGCGGGCAATTTTCAGATAACTAATGTGATATTGACCCTACTTGAGCAGCGTGGGTATTTCAGAGGCGCTGAAGATCAAAATGCTTACAAACATCTCAAAGGGTTCGTGGATACATGTTGGGGTAGCAAGCAGACGTATGTGTCCGAAGATGCTCTTAGGTTGAGACTTTTCCCATTCTCACTTCGGGGAAAGGCATTAGATTAGCTAGAGAGACTCCCCAATCATTCCATCACAACTTGGGATGAGTTGGCAGATAAATTTATTGCTAAATTCTTCTCACCCGGGCACATGGCGGCACTTCGAGATAAGATATTGGCTTTCAAGCAAGAACCCACAGAACCTTTGTATGAGATTTGGGAGCGGTTTAGAACAATGGTGAAAGAATGCCCAAACAATGATATGACGGAGGCGATGATCCAAACAAACCTTCTATCGGGGCATCAATACAACAAATCAATGCATAGTCAATCAATTGGCCGGGAGTAATTTCATGAAGTTGATTTATGACCAGGCTTGTGAGATTCTTGATGAGATGGCGGACACATCTTCCGCATGGCAAAGTAGGGCCAATGTTCCTCAAGGCGACCCTACAGTTATTCATTTACATAAGGAGCTACATGACCATGGACAGGTTATAGCGGAGTTGACAACTACTATGAACCAATTGGCTAAGGCACAGTTGCAACAAGTCCAAAACCCTCGCCAAGTGAATGCTATGGAAAGTGTTAATTTGCTTACCAACAAGAGAAAGCAAAGGAGGCAACAAAATCAAGGGAATTCCGAGCAATTTGATGATGAGTGTGATGGGTTTCAAAATGAGGGCTATGATGAGCAAAATGAAGAGGTACAGTATGTTAACAACTATCAAGGCAATAGAGGCAACTCTTCAAACCAACAATGGCGACCCCAAGGTAATTAGGGCAATCAACAACAAGGCGGTGGTAATTGGAACAACAACAACCAAGGTGGTAATTGGGGGAACAACAATCAAGGCAACCAAGGGCATTGGAATGGAAATAACAACAATTGGAACAACAACGGTCAAGGCAATTGGAACAACAATGAAAACCAAAGCAATTGGGGGCAGGGCTTTCAAAGGCCCCCTATGTACCAACAACCGAACAATCCACCCCCGTTCCCTTCTCAAGGATCTAGTTCTTCGGGTAATGATATGGGAAGAATAGAAATGATGTTCGAACAAATGATGAAGAAGAACCAAGATTTCGATGCTCAATTGGCTTCCCACAATACCTCCATACGGAATTTGGAGGTGCAAATAGGCCAAATCTCTCAATCGTTGAATACTCGCCCAAAGGGTGCTCTACCAAGTGATACGGTAATGAACCCTAAGGGTGAGAACAATCATGTAATGGCGGTTACAACACGAAGTGGGAGAGGCGGTGATATGCATGCCTCGAAAGATAAGCAAGTTGTAGATGATGATGTTGAGTTGCAAGAAAATGATGTTCCTTTGGTAGTTGAAGATGTGGTAGAGAATGAGGTGAACAATGATGTGAGGATTGACATTGATGAGGCCGAGGTGGAAACTCAAGAGGCCGTGAACCCGTCTAGGAGCACATAATTGACATGCCGGAGCCGGTGGTGCCAAAAGCCAAGGCACCTTTGCCTAGACCACCTCCGCCTTATCCTCAAAGGCTAGCCAAGCAGAAAAGTGACAACCAATACCGAAAGTTCATTGACATGATGAAGAGCTTATCCATCAACGTGCATTTGGTGGAGGCTTTGGAGCAAATGCCTGGGTATGCGAAATTCATGAAGGATTTGGTTACAAAGAAAAGATCAATGGACTGTGAAACTATCAAGATGACCCACCAAGTTAGTGCCACAGTACATTCAATGGCCCCAAAATTAGAGGATCACGGTGCTTTCACTATCCCTTGCACTATTGGTAGTGTGGACTTTGCCAAAGCTTTATGTGATCTTGGGGCAAGCATCAATTTAATGCCCTTTGCAGTTTTCAAGACTCTAGGTATTGGGCCACCAAGGCCAACCTCCATGAGATTACAGATGGTAGATAGATCAATGAAGCGTCCTCTTGGTATAGTAGATGATGTGCTTGTCCGGCTGGATAAATTTATCTTGCCGGCGGACTTTGTGATTGTGGACTGTAAGGTGGACTATGAGGTCCCAATTATTCTAGGGAGACCTTTCCTTGCAACGGGGAAGGCCTTGGTTGATGTTGAAGCGGGTGAACTAACTTTCAGGGTAGGTGATGAGAAGGTCGTCTTCCATGTTTGCAAATCCATGAAGCAGGCCAATAGCACCGAGGTGTGCTCATTTGTGGACATTGTCACAGCTGTGATAGTGGATGACACAAGTTCTATGATTAACGTGGAGGACCCCCTTGAGGCCGTGCTATTAAATCTTGATGTCAATGATGATGCAAGCAGAGTGGAGTGTGTCAATGCTCTACATGGGATGGGATCTTCTTCTTATGAGCCGAGAAAATTGTCTTTGGATCTTGAAAATTGGAAAACTCCACCAACCAAACCATCAATTGAGGAGCCGCTGGTGTTGGAGTTGAAGCCACTTCCTCCACACCTCAGGTATGAATTTTTGGGCTCTAATTAAACTTTACCAATTATTCTTTCTACTTGCCTTACTAACATGCAGGTTGAGGCCACTTTGGCGGTGCTTCAAAGGCGAAAAAGGTCAATTGGATGGACTCTGGCGGATATTCGGGGAATAAGCCCCGCATTTTGTATGCACAAAATTATCTTGGAGGATGATGCAAGGCCTCCCTTAGAACATCAAAGGAGGCTCAATGAGGCAATGCAAGAAGTGGTGAAAAAAGAGGTGATCAAATGGCTAGATGCAGGTGTGGTGTATCCAATCTCCGATAGCTCATGGACTTCTCCGGTGCAATGTGTGCCGAAGAAAGGTGGGATGCCGAAGAAAGGTGGGATGACTGTGGTGACTAATGACAACAATGAACTCATTCCCGCTCGAATGGTTACCGGGTGGCGGGTATGCATGGATTACCGGAAGCTTAACAAGGTGACTCGAAAGGATCATTTCCCTTTGCCATTCCTTGACCAAATGCTTGCCCGTCTTGTGGGGCGAGCCTTTATTGCTTTTTGGATGAATATTCGGGTTATAATCAAATCTTAATTGCTCCAGAGGACCAAGATAAGACCACATTCACCTGCCCATATGGTACATTTGCTTTCTCCCAGGAGCCATTCGGGTTGTGCAATGCTCCAGCGACCTTCCAATGATGTATGATGGTTATTTTCACCGATATGGTGGAAAACATTTTGGAGGTCTTTATGGATGATTTTAATGTGGTTGGTGATTCCTTTGAAGAGTGTTTGGGAAATTTGGATAGAGTCTTGGCCCGATGTGAAGAAACTAATCTCGTTCTCAATTGGGAAAAATGCCATTTTATGGTTGAAAAAGGTATAGTGTTGGATCACAAGATTTCTAAGCATGGGATTGAGGTAGACAAGGCTAAAATCGAGGTGATTTGGAGGCTTGCTCCGCCCACTTCTGTCAAAGGGGTGAGGAGTTTCCTTGGACATGCCGGGTTCTACCGGCGGTTTATCAAAGATTTCTCGAAGGTTGTCAATACCCTTTGCAAGTTGCTAGAGAAAGATGTTAAGTTTGTTTTTGATGAAAAATGCATGGAGGCCTTTGAACTTCCAAAGCACAAGTTGACCACTACCCCGATCATTACCGCACCTAATTGGAGTTTGCCCTTCGAACTAATGTGTGATGCAAGTGACATTGCGGTTGGGGCGATGTTGGGCCAACGAGTGAACAAAATGTTCCATCCCGTGTACTATGCAAGTAAGACTATGAATGAAGCTCAACGGAATTACACGTTGACGGAGAAGGAATTGTTGGCCATTGTGTTCGCCATGGAAAAATTTCGGCCATATCTTATGGGGGCCAAGGTCATAGTACACACCGACCATGCCGCCCTTAGGTATTTGATGACCAAGAAAGATTCCAAGGCAAGATTGATGAGCTGGTATTACTTCTTCAAGAGTTTGATTTGGAAATAGTGGAACGGAAAGGTAGTGAGAACCAAGTTGCGGATCATTTGTCCCGCTTGGAAGAGGAAGGAAGGCCGTGTTATGGCTTGGAGATCAACGATACATTCCCCGATGAGCAACTACTTTCTGTGTCAATGTGTGATATGCCATGGTTTGCGGATATTGCTAATTTCATTGTGACTGGCATCATCCCGTGTGAGCTGTTTTCTAACCAAAGGAAGAAGCTCAAACGGGATAGTCTGAACTTCTATTGGGATGAGCCATACTTGTTTAAGATTTGCATGGATGGTGTGATTCGAAGGTGTGTCCCGGAGGGAGAGCAAGTGAATATTTTGGAGGCTTGTCATTCATCCCCCTATGGTGGCCATCATGGAGGGGTGAGAACAGCTTCGAAAGTTTTGAGTTGTGGTTTTTATTGGCCAACCTTGTTCAAAGATGCAAGTGATCTAGTGAAAAGATGTAATCACTGCCAACGAGCGGGCGGGATTTCCAAGAAAGATGAGATGCCTCTGAACACAATTCTGGAAGTTGATATCTTTGATGTATGGGGCATCGATTTTATGGGCCCTTTTGTTAGCTCGTGTGGGAACACTTACATTCTTGTAGCGGTTGATTATGTGTCAAAATGG
Source organism: Nicotiana attenuata (assembly GCF_001879085.1). Lineage (NCBI taxonomy): Eukaryota > Viridiplantae > Streptophyta > Magnoliopsida > Solanales > Solanaceae > Nicotiana > Nicotiana attenuata. Next base: position 71,855,240 of record NC_031991.1, read on the forward strand.
GTTGAGGCTGTGGCCTTGCCTAACAATGAAGCTAGGAGTGTAGTGTCATTTCTAAAGAAAAGCATTTTCACAAGGTTTGGTACACCCCGGGCAATCATTAGTGATGGAGGATCGCATTTTTGTAATAGAGCTTTTGACACCTTGCTATCCAAGTATGGTGTCAACCACAAAGTCTCTACACCTTATCATCCTCAAGCAAGTGGCCAAGTTGAAGTGTCTAACAGGGAGATCAAGAGTATTTTGTCCAAGACCGTAAATGCCAATAAGACCGATTGGTCTAAAAAGTTGGATGATGCTCTATGGGCTTACCGGACCGCTTACAAGACTCCGATTGGTATGTCACCGTACCGGTTGGTGTTTGGGAAAGCATGTCATCTACCAGTGGAGTTGGAACATAAGGCCATGTGGGCCTTGAGGAAGCTTAATCTTGAGTAGGATGTTGCGGCCAATCTTCATGTTGAACAACTCAATGAACTTGATGAATTCCGATTCCATGCATACTCTAGTTCGTCCTTGTATAAGGACAAGATGAAGTACCTTCATGGCCCGGAGGGATCCGGTACCGAATCGTCTAATATTCGTCCTGAACATCAAATACGACCTAAGAAACCAGTGTCACCGCCCCGCCATGACCAAATACATTTTTTGGCATTTTACGGCCATAAAACTCGAAATCCGCGCGAGTCCCAACTTTTCGTGTGCTATGGACCACGCCTTCTGCCGTGGGCCCGGGGGGATCTGGTACCAAATCGCCTAATATTCGTCTCAAGGATCAGCTTTCGTATTGGCCACCGTTCCCTAAACTTGTGGAACGCTACCTGGCTGACGAACCTATCCTCCCAAGTTGTGGGATTTCTAGTTCGGTCAACACCCCCAACCTGAGGTTCACCACCTCCCTATGCCTCCTCCTCGCCTCCTTCTGCACTCTCCCCAAACAATGAAGCTGTGGGGGAGGTGGAGTATTCCCCACTACCGGATGCCGAGCCCTCAGATGACTCATTCACAACATTGATTGGCTGTCGGACAGTGGGTGATGGCGGAGGATTATCATCAGTCAATCGAAAGTCGGTGACGATGTGAGTTGGGACTGAGTCTGAGGAGATGTCTTGAGAGGGCACATACTCACTCCCCGAGGAATGGGAAGCAGCTCTATCTGCGGTTTTTATCAGCTTGCGGTTTTGTTTTATGTTTTTCCGAGCCTGGGGAGTGAGTTTGACTACTTTCTTTCCTTTGCCCCCTCGGGAGGAATCACCTCTCCCGGGTTGTTTTGTTCCTTTGCCACCTTGTTGTCTAACCATTATCTGCAATTACACATGGCAGAATAGCCTAAATGGCACCTGTACTTCACCCACTTTGTCATGCCGGTCCCCAAAGTTAGACATTTGCCAACTGAACATTATACTCTTCAAAACGTGAATAATAAATGCTTATCCAACGTGGCTTATCCTGTGTGTCATATGTGGCTTCAGTGCGTGATTCACACGCTTGTAAGGGGTGTGAAGACATTTAAAAAAGCCCTAAAGGTAACAAATTAGCCTATTTAACAACCATCTTCTTCTTTCTACCTTATTCTCTATTGTTGAACATTATAGAAGCTAAATTTAGCAAATCCGATGCCTTCTTCTTTCTTTGTTAGCTTCAACAGTGAAAAAATAGAATTTTATTTTCCTGTGATTCTTCGTTGCCCATCAATATGCTTCTGTGTTAGTTCGTTGAGGCTAACTCCGAACATTATTGTTGATGACGTCCTGTAGAGGATTCTGAACCTGGAGTAATCATTAATACTTTGAGATTTTTCAAAGACTTCTTTAACTGAGGAATAGAATGCTTCTTCTGAGAAATCCAATTCTTTTGGAACTTCTATTGGATCGAGTCTTCCGTTGAAGTGAGTAACTGTAATGACACTTAGGGATGGAACCCTAATATCTTCCTCTGCGAACAAAGGGATAGATGACCTTATAGTGATACATAAGGTTCTTATTCGAGTGACTTCCCAGAGTCTTTTGATAGAATCTACCATTTTTGGAGGAAAATTCTCCAAGTGTTTAAAAGAATCAAACACAATAATTTGTTTAACCATACCCAATAAAAACATTGAATAGGCTAAAACTAGATTTACTTCTGGTAGTAATATCACTTTAACCTGACTCTTGAAGTAGGTTGGATATGATCCCTTGAGCTGCTGCTCGCCTTCTTTCCATTCGAAAATGGCCTGTACTGCTTCACTGCGTCTTTCTTTTGTGAAATTGAATGCTTTTGGCATTTCTTCTTTCTTCTTGATTGAAGCATAAAGCTGTTGTCGATCAACTGCTAGTTTCCGTTGAGTAGGAATAATTGGTTCCGGCGGTATCGCTGGTGCCTTGATTTTAGCTATCTGCTGAAATTCTGCGTAAGCCTTCTTGGCTCCTTCCAAGGTTGCGAAGCTTTTGTGGATTGCTCCACTTACACCATTGATCATTGGTGTAATCTGTGACCAATCTTGGTAGATTCCTTTTCTAGGTGTGTTAAAAAGAACATACCATTTTTTCTCTCTGTAGGGGAGATTTACCATATTTGTTGATTGAGCTTCTTGTTCAACCATATCGGCCCATGAGACCTTTTCTTCTGCTGAAGATGCTGATACTTCATTTGTTCCCGAAGTTGCTGAAGCTGAGTTTTCTTCTAAAACCTGCTTGTCTTTTTGTGGTTTTGGGTCCACCACGCTTTGCTGTTGCACTTCTGATGAAGGCTTGATGAATTGCTTCATTGTGTTCAAAGCTATTTGAAGTTCTGAAAGCTTTGCTTTCTTTAATGCCAGCTCCTTCTGCTGCTATTTAACTTGTTCTTCTTGGTGTGTGACTTGGAGCCTACATGGTCTTCTAATTATTGACGTGGAGTCCTACGTGTATGCGATTGTCATACACGCACTGGAAGCCACGTTGGATAAGTGTTTATTATTCACGTTTTGAATGAGTATAAGTGTTCAGTTGGCAAATGTCTAACTTTGGGGACCGGCATGACAAAGTGGGTGAAGTACAGGTGCCATTTAGGCTATTCTGCCATTACACATATCTAGCTTTGTTAGTATCAGCACAGGCAGTGAATCAGTTATGGAAAATGAATTGCAAAACAGAAGCCAGCAGTTGCAGAAAAAGGTTGCAGAAATAGTGCACCGCGGCCCGCACAAAAAGGAGTGCGGCCGGACTAGTATAAGGACACCCAAACATACTCTCTGAATCTCACCACCGCGGCCCGCACAAAAAGGTATCGCGGACACGGTGGGCCAGTGCGGACCGCACAAAATGGAGTGCGGCCGCACTGGACTATGGACACCTCTCTGAATCTTATCACCGCGGTCCGTGGAAAGTGGTAATGCGGCCGCGGTGAAGCCACCGCGGACCGCACAATCACGACCGCGGTCCGCAGTGGATGTCCAATCCTGGCACTGAGTTAGGGTTTCCAATTTTTGCAAATTTGTTCAAGTGTTTACCTATAGTTTGTCCCTACTCAATTACCCAGTTCAACAAGTTCACGAAACACACAAAAACCAATATTTACACTAACCTAAGCTAACAATTAAAGACAAATGGGAAGAAAAAGAAGCTATGGGCTACTGAGCATGAAAATAAAATGAAAATATAAAATTAAACAACCAAAAATGGAGGAAATATTACCAGATATTGATAAGGAGTGAAGACACACAGTGCAAATAAGCTATTACGCGGAAAGGAGGAGATGAACAATGATTTTTAGTCTCTGAGAGCTTAGGGTTCGAAAAGGGTAAAAGGAGACCCTTGAGGTCTATTTATAGAAAAAGCAGTGGGACCCAGCCTTACCTACCAACGCGGCCGCACAAAATGGACCGCGGACCGCGCTGGGTTTGTTCGGGAGAAGTCTGAGAAGGCAACCTCCGCGGTCCGCACAAAGCAGACCGCGACCGTGGAGGTCCGCACTAAATGGGATGCGGCCGTGGTGGCAAACTTCAGAGAGCACCTCACTTGGTTTTCACCAGTGCGGACCGCACAAAGTGCAATGCGGCCGCACTGGCAACTTTAGAGACTGTTCACTTTTTTTTCAAAATGTTTTGCACTGCATCAACACAATCCCTGCAACATCTCACAACCAATTAGTCCAAAAATCAAACCTAAACTACAAAGAAAATCAAAGAAAACAAGAAGAAAAAGACAAGGGTTGCCTCCCAAGAAGCGCCTGATTTAACGTCGCGGCACGACGCGGGTTACCATCTCATCATTTCAAATGAACAACAGCCACCACATGGCTATCATCAGACTTACCAAGATAATGCTTGACACGGTGCCCATTCACTCTAAAGACTTCACCATTTTTGTTCTTCAAATCTAGAGCACCAAATGGGGTCACACATACAACTTCAAATGGTCCACTCCACTTTTTTTGTTGAGCGAGACCTTCTTCCCCTACACCCAAATGTGCATAGACAGTTTCACACTCGAGTGGGTTGGGCGCATTTTCGGAGTGAATGTGTAAAGGCAAATGAGCATATGGTCAAGGAGTTCTATAGCAATGTGGCCCACATCTTGAAGGGCACTAATGTGACCAAAGTGCGGAACAAAAAGGTGGCATTTACTGGGAAAGCACTTAATGAATACTTGGGGTTCGATGACGAAGATGAGACCCTTTACAATGAAAAGTTGGCAATGGGCGAAGAGGTTCGTCCGTGGTTAGCTTCATACCTGGCAATCCCGGGTACTGTTCCAGAGTGCTTGCAAGCAAGGACCAAAATTTCTCGGAAGACCTTTAACTTTGAGGCTAGGGGGTGGTTGACGTTTGTGTGCAGTCGACTTGACCCCACTACCCATGATCAGACTATTCCAGTTGCTCGGGTTGTTCTTGTTGAATCTATTATGGCGGGCTATCCTATCAACGTGGGCAATGTGATGTCCCGTGTCATTTCTGCAGTTGAGAATGACCGGAACTATCCTTTTCCCAACACCTTCACTATGTATTTCCGGGACCTGAAGGTGGAGAAGAGAGATTTTGATATCAAGGTCAACCCTGTGGCTCCGTTTTCGTGGTACAGTTTGAAGGGGCCAGACAACCCCAAGGACAAGAATTACAAGCCGCCTGCCTTTGCTCCAACTGGCCAGCCTGAAGAGCCGGTTGCGGTAGAACCCTCCACTGAGCCTGCCTCCACTACTGTTGAGTTGCCTCCGGGACCTTCCACTACTGCTGGTCCTTCTACTTCAGCTGGCCCGGGGATTCCATCTTCCCGGGCCCATCCTATCACTGCCCACCAGTTGAGCCAGGCACTTCATAGCTTGAACAACTGGATGTCAGCTGCGTCATCCAAGTTGTCTACACTATCTTCTACCATTGCGGCTCAGTCAGCACCACAACCAGTACAGATTCCACAGTCCATTGTGGACACATTGAAGAAGATCCTGGAAAACCAGGAAAGATCATGAGTACTCAGGATGCCTTGTATAAGGCAGTGGATTCACACGGCAAGGTTCTGAAGGAGCTTGCCATGGAGCACAGGAAACTGCGCAAAACACGGGCTTCCAAGGAGTCTGTGAAGGAGCTTAGAGCAGAGGTGGACAAACTGAAGGCAGATCAGCTGCCCTTAGACTTGCTATTTTAGGATCCAGTTCCAGCAGCAGCACCAGCAGCAGAGCCACAGCAGGAGCAGACACAGAGGCTTCCTAGGAAGAAGAGGAAGCTCCCCAGTGCAGATGAGGCGATCATCCAGTTGGCGGACCCACCGGAGGTTTCCTCCAGTCAGCCACAGGATGTTCCTAATATTCAGCCCATCCAGGTCCAGGCCCTAGTCCCAGCAGCTGAGCAGCAGGAGACCGGGAACCAGTCTGAGGTTCCCGCGCATACAGAGGACCCGGGGACCACTCATGATCCTATGCAGGCGGACGAGGCTTAGGGAGTCTTCATATCCTTTAATTATTATATTTCGGTTCTTATTTTGTTAGTTGGCATTGGGGACAATGCCAGCTTTTATTCGAGGGGGTGCGCCCTTCATTTTTGGATGACTGTAAATATCGATACTATTTTATGCTTTCTTGATTTTTGGATGACTGTAAATATTGATACTATTTTATGCTTTCTTGATTTTTCAGTTGGTCTGTATATAACTTTACATTTAGTAACTTTCATCATACTTTTTATCTTCCTTTGGGTCTGTATATAAAGTTACATTATTGTATATATTCATCCCCCGTTGTATATTCATTCCCCGTTTGTACATATTCATTCTATTTTCTATTTTTCGTAAAAAAAAAATTTTTTTTGTTTTTTCGCTTTTAGCTTCTTATATAGGCTCGTAGCTTTTTGTTTTGTTTTGACGCTTTTAATAAGCCTTTGGTTTTCTTAATGCCACAGTTCATTCCAAAGGTGGAGTATTGTGTGAACCGGGTGGCTCTTCCCAATGATAGATGGCGTGACAACCTTCTTAAGGGTTTGAGTCCGTTGTTTTTTTTGTTTTTGGTAGTTTATGGTGCTCAAATCGTATCTAAGGTCGTTGTGGGCCCCCGACTCTATATCTTTAGCAATCCCCTAGCTTGTGTGGTGAGAAATCGAATTGCGTGTCCAAGTCCCAAGCCATTGGCCTAGAACTTGCCCTGAATGTTTGTTGAGGCGAAATCTTAAGTGAAATTTGACTTGGGAAGTGATTATAGTCTCTCCTTGATCCAAATGATAGTTGAACAAATTCCATAGCCTACCAATGATATTATCCCTATTTAACCCTTTTGAGCCTCAGACCTTTTTCTTTCAAGAACCATGTTACAAGCCTATACCCGTTCTAAAAGATACCCTCTCTTGGCACCCGATCTTTCCTTGAGCACATGGCAAAAGTACAAGTTTGGGGGGAGAGACGAGGAGTGCAACAAAGTGGTAAAAAGGCACAAACGTGAAGAAAAGGAAACGCAATGAAAAAGAAAGAAAAGCAAAAAACAAAAAGAAAGTTCAATGTCAAAAAGAATACAAAGGGATTCAAGAAAAGCAGTGAAAAAGAAAGAAAGGTGTGGAAAGTTAAAAAAAAAGGAGAAAAAGGTTTGAAATGCACAAGAAAGAGTGACAATGTGTCTCTCTAACCCCTTGAAAAGAGGTGAAATGACTCAAAGAGTCAAGTTAACTGTGCCAAATGAATCAAAAGAGGTGATTAAGGGAAGATGGAACCCACTTAGACTAAAATATTTCCTACCCTGAACCAAAAGCCTTCACAATGACTCCACAAAAGCCCTATATGATCTTGAGTTGAATGAAGCTAACATTAGTGGATACTTACATAAGGGGCAAGCATATGGTACCTAGAGCCGGATTTGTGACCTTTCCTTGAGAAAGATGAGTGAATTCCCATTAACCTCGTTTTGTGTGCCACTATTCTAAAGGTGAGGTGTGCTTAGGGAGAGTTGAGGATGTGTGAGTTTGGGTTCCACGATGACCAAAGTAATTGAAAGAGTTCTTTGATGTGTTGAGTTAACTCTTGATGCTCTTGTGTCGCACTTAATCCATGGTTGTTCAAGGTTTAAATGTTGTCAATGATTCATTCGTATTAAGGGCAAATGTTAGTCCCAATTGATGCTTGTTGAGGTTACTTTAGGATAACTGGAAGTTCTTGGATGCTACCTTAAGGGATGGGTCTTATTTTGTTTGCTTGAGGACAAGCAAAGGCTTAAGTTTGGGGGAGTGATAACTAGGGATTTTGTAGTGTTTTATGCTCCTTCTTGCTTACGCTTTGGTTATAAATTGTTACAAAATAGTCCCAAAAGGCTCATAAGTTGTGCTTGATTGCAGGTTTGATCGACAAAGTGACAAAATATCAAGGATCGGCTCAAAAGGAGTGAAACCTGCTCAAGTATCAAAGACCAAGTAAACTGAGGGCAAACAAGCCTAGTGCGGACCACACAAAGTCGAAAGGTAAGGTTCAAAAGAATTTACAAAAAAGAGATTTTTTTGTATGCGGCCGCACTAGATGGTCCAGAGAGTTGGCAAAACCAGGCTTCGGGCGTCGCGGTCGTGGTACACATAGCGCGGTCCGCGGTGAACGCTCCGCGGCCGCACTACCTTTTTGTGCGGTCCGCGGACAAGAGATTCAGAGAGATGGAATTACGTCAAGTCCAAGCCATGCGGTCCGCGGTCGTGATTGTGCGGACCGCGCCAGCTGCCTCCGCGGCCGCGGTCCATTCTACGCGGCCCGCGAAGGCCAAGTTCAAGAGAGCTCAGAAATGAAGTCAAAGAGCCTAGCGCAGCCGCGGTCCATTTCTGCGGCCCGCGCTGACCCCGCAGGGGTATTTTTGTCCAGTTTTTTCAGCCTAGTATAAATAGAACATTTTATCATTTTTAGGTCATCAGTTATTTCCAGATTTTGAGGTGCGCTCGTGAGACTCATTTTGTAGCCATTTTTGGCATCTTAGCTTCAAATTAACGATAGATTATTGTACTTTAATTTAGTATTTAATTAATATGTCTTGTTCTTCATCTATTTCTTCATTTTCTCCTTCAAGCATGAGTAGCTAAACCCATTAGCTAGGGTTGTGGCTCAACCCTAGTGTGGGTAATTGATGGGTGTTGCCATCTAGGGTTAGATTGACTATGGGTGTTTGCTATTTGGGTTGATTTTATGTTTTAATCTATAAATTGGTGGTTGCAAACACTGATTTGTGCTTTGTGGATTTGACTCTTCTTGAGAAAGAGAGTCTAAGTCTCCAAAATTGACCCAACAAGGAATTGTGATGGACTCATGAGAAATGATAGTCCCAATTAACGGGTTAAACCTCGAGAGAGTAATCACCCTACTTGAACCCTAGTTGCTTGATCTAATTTGCCTATCCATTTGGTCTCGAGAGAGTCAAGTGGGCAAAATCACTCTCTCTACCGAGAGGTGTGAGAGTGGGTAAAATTGTGCAACGGTTATAGAATAAGCCCCAATTATATCAATCGAACCTTAGTAACATCTACCCGTCAATTAGCCACCTAGGTGATGTCACGACCCTAGTACCCCTCTTCCCATTAGATAGCAATTATTTCGTAGCATAATCTAGTTTCAATTAGTAGTTTGATAATAGTAGATTGAAAAACCCAAAAATGTTGGAAGTGACATTTAGAACAATTACACGACTCTAGTCTAGATAGATACCCAGCTCCAATTTCTAGCTCTCTGAGAAATTCGATCCCGACCCTCATATCGGGTAAAAGCTATTGCGACCCTCTCTTCCTACTTTATAGTAGTATGGAGTTGGCTGTGATCAGTAATTAAAATGATATACATGAGTTTCAGTTACTTATTCCGATGATATGCTAATCAAAAGCCCAAGCTCACCGAATCAAAAACATGGTTTGATATCCAAGAGGAAGTAGTGGATTATTTGGAGAAATGGTGCACGTCTATCCTATATAGTAGAGCTAGATGCACATTTGAAATGAAAAATCTTTTCGAGCTGATAACTTTCTGGAATTGGCAACAAACCTTTTAAACTAATATTATATATGAACCATGCTTAGCTACAAATGTCTTGGACAGTAGACAAGGAGAGAGTTTCCATCTCCCGTTCACTAATGAAATCTTCTGATAACATGTATCATCATACGATAATCGTTAAAGCTAACATTAAAAAATACAATGATAGACACTTTTCAGACTTTTTTGCATACAATGGTGTCAGTTTTATTGCTTTTATCTTGTATTTTTATTTTACTTATTATTTTTGTATATATAAATAGTAAAACATTTCGACGAAGCGGTGTCCCGTGACACCGCCTGAGGCCATGTAAATCCGCCCCTGCTTGAGAGGGGAAGGAGATACCACAAGCAAATGATGTCATCTTCAATATCCTATTTTCCGGAGCAATATGAAGCAAACACGGTAAATGTTTTACAGTAATGGTAAGAAGCTTAATAGAGAAAGATAGATAACCGCAATAGTGGGACCTTTTCTTCCTCCCACGTGTCCTAAAATATAAAGGCAAAAGAAAAAGGGATCTATAGAAAAATATTTGGTACTCTAAAAGATCTAATTATGTACCCTGCAATTTAGGAACCTAATATAGAGTTACAGACTGGACATAGAACTTATCAATATATATGATCAATTAACAGTAAGGGTAATTGCCTTAATTAACACAATGATGAACCTACGATCGTCAATTTACTTTTGAGTCTGTAACTAAATAGATGTAATTCATTAATTATTTCCCTTCACTGTTGGTCTAAATTGATAGGTTGGTCTTGAATTCATCAATGAGCCAAGAGGAAGTCATTTATAGCGTCCCTTCATCAAGCACACCTAGTCTATATTGGTTTATTGTTTGCTATATGATCTTACTTGATCGCTCAATTCTTTTGTTTTCAATTAGTGATTCTCAAGTTGAGAATTTAAATGAAAGATCTTTACGTAAAATAAAAAGTTGCCACTTTTTCTAGCCAACTAGTGTTAGAACCCGCGCGATGCGCGGATAATTTAACGGAATATTAATCTTATAAAATTATGATCTAATATATCATATTATTTTAATAAATATTAGTTATTATTTTATTCTTTAATATAGTGTACATACATATAATAAAATCTATAAAAAATCAAAGGATACAAAGCATTATAGTGAACAAATAAATTGTTTATTCTTTATTAAGTTAGCAAGTACTTAAAACTATACATTTACTAATGTGACTTTTTATTAATTTTTCAATTAGCTTAATATTATGATACTACTTTTCTTATAGTAGAACATACGTATGTATTTTCTTATTCTGAAAATATATATTTTATACTTATGTTATACTGTTTGAAATTCTTCAATTGTTTATTCTTTATTAAATTAGCAAGTACTTAGTACTATACATTTACTAATGTGATTTTTTATTAATTTATTAATTGGCTTAATATTTTGAAGCTACTTCTAGAACATACGTATATAGTTTCTTATTGTAGAAATATATATTTTTATACGTATGTTATACTATTTAAAATTCTTCAATTATCTAAATTTATCAATAATTTTCTTGAGTGTTATATATTTATATTTTATTTATTAACTAATTCAAAATATAAATATTATAAAATTATCTTTATCCACCTCCTTTCGTACATTCTTTTCTACTATAATATTTGATTAGTTTTCTCATTTTATATTTTACTGAAAATTTAAATAATATAATCTTTTTACTAAATTATAAATTTGAACTCATCAAAAGTATAAAGAGATAAGCATTTTATTATTTCTATAAAAATGTACTATATTTTTACTAATTAATAAAATGTGTTTTATATATAATATATTATCTTATGTATAATATCCAAATAGTTTTCTTCATATTTTTGTATTTTTCATTATGAAATTATGAGTTCTATTTATTAACTAAATTTTCCTACATGAGAAATTTAATTAGTATATGTATTTTTACGATATCATTTGATTTATTTCTTTTTTAGTATTATTCATTTATGACGAATTGTTTAATATGATTTTAGTTATGTGTATATGTACGACTTTTCTCATAATAATTATAATTATTTTTATAAGTCTTATACACACACACACACACACATTGTATTGTGTGTCCATTACTTACTATTGTTAAATTGACATATGAATTATTAATAAATAACCAATTTAGTATAATAACTACTCCCATATATTTATACAAACACACACTACTACAACTATATTAGGAAGAAATTACTCTCCAATTTGAATTGGTAGTTTTTTATTTTTTGTTATTTTTGTTTTCTTATTGTAAAATAATTTTAAAACTCCAATTTGAATGAGTAAAATATTTTTTTTGTATTTTCGTTTTTTATTTACAATTATAAGATATTTATATTTATTAATTCAAGTAGTGTAACCAATTAATTCAAAATTTAAAATTAAAAAAAAAAGTTAGTTAGAAAAGTAGTTTATTTTGTCTTAACAATGCCACTTGGCTTTTTGTGGTGAAGACACTTGTCTTAATATAATGTTTCTGCTTCTCCTATTTTATATAGATAGATTGTTCATAAAAGATCAAAATAAATACTCTAATAGATAGTAAAACATACTCTTAATATTGGGAAAAGAACACTCTAACAAGTTTATAAAAACATTCACCATCCAATAAATGTATAAAACATAATTGATGCTTTTCAAATTTAGCATGCAGCATATATAGCAGGACAATCCTAGATTCTAGTGTTTAATGAGCCATTCACGCTAACTGAGAGCAAAAAAATTGAGCTCATGTCTCAACAATAATTAGGAGTGAATAAATTCAGAACTAATAGTGTATGCCCAAAAGCATTTCGTATATCATTTAACCCTTTAAATCAATATTTGATGCTATTAATTCAGAAAGTGCATACACCATCAGTTGGAGCTCTCCAATTCCATAGTTAGTTTGGTCACTTCTCAATATTAAAGAAAAGCCTCATGATTTTTTTGTATCTACCCCTTTGATTATAGTTAGTTAATAAATATATTCTACCTTCTTATCATCTGGATCACAGATCTCATGAAGCCAACATATCGTTAATTATTTTTCACAGTTAATGAATCTGAACTAAGATACAGTGCTGAAGTTTTCATATATATATATATATATATATATATCTTCAAGCACTATAATTCTTGAATTGAGAGGGTCTCTTGGAAGTGACAATACCTACCATTCGGAATATCGACATAAACAAAAAAAAAGGCTTAGAAGACATCAAATAGAAGAACAATATAACTACCGAAACAAGAAAACTAAGTATGATTAGAGGTAGAATTTTAATAACCTTAAACTTCTTCTCTAGCTCTTCGATTTGTTTTATCAAGGCTTCAATTTCATAATTTATCATCTCAGTTATCTCCTCATCAATGCCTTCTTCTTTAACTAAAGCTGGCAGGAAGAAAAAAAATGTAGCATACATGTAAAAACTACTATAAAATATTAGTAGTGTGATGGAAGCATGGAGGGAGAACGAGGACCAGTCAATATAATTATTCGGTTTCTGGAAAATGTTCAAGAGTATCACAAAAGTGGATGATAACCTTTTTTTCTGTTCCAATTGCTTCTGTCAATCCTTGAATTTTTTCTGTTCGTTCCAGAGCTAATTTTGTGCAGAATTTGCCGTTACTTTTTACTTAGAGTTTCGTTAGGTTTGTTAGCGGTCATTGTGGTATTCACATTGGTGTTTTGCATAGTTTTGTGTTATTGTCCTTTCACTTATTTGTTGTGGTTATTTTCTTTCTGGTATCTTTTTTGTTACATTTATTTTCTCTTATTTATTTTCTTATATTATTGCCTTTCCCGTTGAGCCGAGAGTCTCCTGGAAACAGCCTCTCTGCCCTTTTTGGGGTAGGAGTAAGGTCTGCGTACACTCTACTCTCCCCAGACCCCACTAGTGGGATTTTACTGGGTATGTTGTTGTTATTGTTCTTCAATCAGTAAATGGTTAATATATGTACTTAGTTTTAGCTTGATAAATTGATTTCTCGTCTTTCTATGTAGTATGACGATATCGACATTCCTATTAATGGGTTAATTAAAACACAGCATCACAGTAAGCCAAGGTGTAAGATGCAGCAAAAAACAACTGGAGTTACTTCTCTAGCCATCCTATATACAGAAGAGAGAGTATAAAACTATAAATTACCAACAAAAATAAGAAAAGTGAAAGTATACTTACTAAGTATGTTTTAACATAGTTCTTGCTAACTTCTCCAATGCCCAAAAAAATAAACATGACATCTGAAATCTAAGAAGATGCTCAAAGTGGATAACTTTTCTTCGGCGAAAAAAATATATAAATTACGTCAAAGTCGACTACAATAGTTTAATAGCACCATTTTACCACAATAAAACAAATAGAACCCAACAATTTCACAAGTGAAAATGGAAAAAGTAGCGAAAGAACCCAACAGAGAACTGAACGCCGGAAGACAGGAATTACAAAAGGTGAACATTACCAAAAATAATACTCACTTGTCAATTAATAAGGTCAAACAATTTTCAATATTTAATTCCAAAATTTCTAGATAGAAAGATAAGAAATTTACCGGCAACAGAAGAACTCCCAAATGTTAACTCAATATCTAACATTAAATGGGAAAGAAGGAGAACTGAATCTTGAAAATTTAATGATCTTGTATGAGACGAATGCTATGGGAGAGATCTTGGAAGATGAAAGCTGCAAGTGTAAAGAGAAATTGACCTGGGAAGAAGAGACAAGCCATGTGTACAAGAAGGGCACAAAAGTAATTTACGTGCCCAACTTTTAACTCAAGGGGCACGCGTCATATTGTGGAATAAGATTTTTTGTCAATTAACGTCAGAATAATTCCATTTTTTGCATATCTGTTAATTAATTATATAGCCCATAGGATGAAATTCCACTTTTACCCCGGGAAGCAGGACGACGAAGTCCTCCTTACTCCTGCTTCTAAATAGTATATACAATATATATATATATATAATAATAATAATAATAATACTCCCTCCGTTTCCGTTTCAGTTTACGTGAACCTATTTCTTTTGGTCCGTTTTTAGCTTTAACTTACAATTCTACCCTAAATGAGAAGCTTTTATAACCACACAAATACTCTGGGTCCCTTTTCGACTTGTTTAGGACCACAAATTTTAAAAGTCTTAATTTTTTTTTTAACTCAGTACCTAGTCAAACAGGTTCACATAAATTGAAACGATGGGAGTAGTAAAATAGTAAGTTTTGCTAGGTTCAAAAACACATATTAAACATAACCCAAACACATTGCGGTGGAGGAATATATTTAACTTACAAGCTATAGGTAGGTGATTATTAAGCTTAATTTCTAAATTTCATCATTATACCTTCAACATTATCAGTAATAACGTTCAAGCTTTCCTCTGGCAATTTCAAGTTATGCATCAGAGTATGTTTTATCTTACATTTAGTTTTAACAGAAGTTTTCCAAATTTTGGAACTTGAAGCATTTACCTTTAGGGCTGAAATTGTTACAGTTTACAACGGTATCAAGCCTAAGCAGATCTAACACTAGATTTTATCCGATTCTAACAGTAGAGATAAGGTTACATGGGCAACGACGTGGCACAAAAAGAGGATAAGTAAGAAGAAAAAGAAAAGAGGCCTTCATTTATTTTTTTGAATGTTTTGAATTAAAACATAAGGATTACAATTATCGTCCTATTGTAAAATGTTCTAGCTGTGTGAATGAGTCATTATTTTATTAGACGATTGTAAGTGTTTTAGTCCACGAGCTACTTTTTAGGTTGAATTAACTCGATGTTCAATTTTGTTAACAAATACTATTATTATTGGTAAATTAAAAAGAGAACTACACACATAATATGTTGTTTTTAAATATTAGATTAAGTCATGCACTTCAAAACGTGCAAGTATTTTGATTTATAGGTGATGTGGTCCTCACTTGTGTGTTGTGTCTGTGAATTTAGTACATGTTCAACTTTATTATAAAGATACAAAATTAAAGTTTAAAACAAAGTAAAAGGATCGCAAAATAATGCATTTGTCTATTCTATTTTTTTCTTTTCTTCTTTATCCTTTTTCATCCTTTATTTTATTTTTCTCCCGACGATTGTGTATAGGATATTATTTTATGCTTCAGTTGATAGTTGAAATATAGATTGTTACTCAGTTATATAGAGGGAGATGTATGATTGCACTTAAATAACTTGAATATACAGTATGACACGAGAAAATGCAGAGTCGAAAGAATATTACATAAATTATAGAAAATAGAGCTTCAATTTGTTCAAATACACGGCTTGCCCACATTTTCAACCATAATATGTTGTGCAAACATTTACTTCTATATTAAACTGATATAAATCAATTTAAGTCATGTCTGGAATAGTGTGTGATGACCAAAAAGGTCATCACTTGTTTTAGAAATAAATTTTGTGATCTGAGGCCTTAAAACCTTCTTTTTGTCACACCTCGATTTGCGTGAGCAGTCCGCGCGCGTATCCAGAAAGCCCCTATATGAAAATCTGTGAAAAATTGATAAATTTTGCCTTTAAAATGAATTTAGGTTGACTTCGGTCAACATTTTGGGTAAACGGACCTGGACCTGTAATTTGACAGTCCCGGAGGGTCCGTAGGAAAATATGGGACTTGGCCGTAAGCCCGGAAGTGAAATCCGAGGTCCCAAGCCCGAGAAATGAATTTTTGAAGAAAATTATTTTCTGGAAAATATAAGAGTTTTTGAGAAATGAAAGATGATGAAATTAATGGTATCAAGCCCGTATTTTGGTTCCGGAGCCCGGTACAAGTTTGAAATAATAAATTAGTGGAATATGTGAAGTTTGGTAAGAATCGGAGTTCGTTTGGTATAAATCGGACCTTATTTGAGAAAAATTAGAAATTTTGATGTTCTTAAGTGATTTCATGAATTTGAGGCTTAATTCATAGTTATTGATGTTATTTTGATGATTTGATAGCACGACCAAGTCCGTATGATATTTTTGGACTTGCGTGCATGTTTGGTTTGGAGTCCCGAGGGCTCGGGTGAGTTTTGGATAGGCCACGGAGTGAATTTAGACTTGAACATAGTTGTTGCAAGTTCAGAGAAGTTGCAAATCTCTGAACCAGGCTCCGCAGTCCGCAATGGTTTCTCGCGACCGCGGTGGGATTTATGCGGTCCGCGGTGAGCAAGGCCAGGCCTTTCGCGGCCGCGCTCGATATTATGCGGTCCGCGGTGGAGCTCCGCGACCGCAATCCATTTTATGCGGTCCACGGTGAGGGTCTGAGAGGAGTATATAAACGAGACTTTTCATTTATTTTACCATTTTTAGAAACCTAAAACATAAAGGGCGATTTTTCAAGCACTCTTTCTTTCCCCAAAACACAAGTAAGTGATTTTAAACTCATTTCTTTCACTTATTAACTTCTTTTTACAAGATTTCATCCTAGAATTTAGGGTTTTTCATGGTGAAATTGGGAATTTTGGGTAAAACCTAAGAATGATGAAATTTGGGCATTTAGACCTCAAATAGAGGTCGGTTTCCAAAACCAATTATATATCCAGGCTCGGGGGTGAATGGGTAATCGGATTTTGGTCCAAATTTCGGATTTGGACCAAGCGGGCCTGGGGTTGATTTTTGACTTTTTGGGAAAAACTTTAGAAAACCTATTTTTATGCATTAGAATTGATTCATTTAGCATTTATTGACATAGTTAAGTAACTTGTGGCTAGATACGAGCGAATTGGTGGTGGAATCAAGAGGTAAAGCGATTGTTGAGGCTTGAATTGTGTTCGTGGCATCGAGGTAAGTGCTTGGTCTAACCTTAGCTTGGGGGATTAGGAGTTGTGTCTTATTTGCTATGTGTTAACTGTGGAGTACGACGTATAGGCATGGTGACGAGTATCTATACGTCGGTGTGAAGTATGCCCGTGAGTCTTGTATTGTAATTGTTGTGACTCTGTCGTGGTTTATTCATGCCTAATATGATGATTTGTATTATTGTTCCCTTGCCGTGATGTTGTTGTTATATTATTGTTCCCTTGCCGGGATGTTATTGTTGTATTATTGTTCCCTTGTCGGGATTCTTCTGTGATTGGTGTTAGTATATAAAAAGGGAGCGGGTTGCA
The DNA here is from genome assembly GCF_001879085.1 of Nicotiana attenuata. Classification (NCBI taxonomy): domain Eukaryota; kingdom Viridiplantae; phylum Streptophyta; class Magnoliopsida; order Solanales; family Solanaceae; genus Nicotiana; species Nicotiana attenuata. The sequence continues at coordinate 71,872,778 of NC_031991.1, forward strand.
CGTTTGCAACGGAAATATATGAAATGGGAGCGAGTTATACGCCTGCAACGGTAATATATGAAATGGGAGCGGGTTGCACGCCTGCAACGGTAATATATAAAATGGGAGAGGGTTGCACGCCTGCAACGGTAATATATGAAATGGGAGCGGGTTGCACGCCTGCAACAAGATATTTGAAATGGGAGCGGGTTGCACGCCTGCAACGAGATATATGAAATAGGAGACGGGTTGCACGCTTGCAACGAGATACATGAAATGGGAGCAGTTGCACGTCCTGCTAACGTAGAAAGAAATTGAAAAGTGAACACTGTGTTTGTTTTCCTCATTATTGTTTAGGCAACTTAAATTATGGGGTTCTTTAACATTACCTCTTTTGGATTTTTGTGTTTTTCGATACTCCCGTTAGCATGTCTCCCCTCC
>NC_031991.1:71873217-71905360 GCF_001879085.1 Nicotiana attenuata
GCTGTTTTCCAATTATGTTGGCACAAATTTATGGGTTCTTTACATTCCTCTTTTGGATTTTGTTGTTATCCCGATATCCCCCGTAGCCATCTCCCCCTCCCCCATCTTTAACTATGAATATCTGCTTTTATTTTCCGCTATATATGATTTAATTGCACAGGTTTATTTGGTAGTCTGGTCCTAGCCTCGTCACTACTTCGGCGAGGTTAGGCTAGGCACTTACCAGCACATGAGGTCGGTTGTGCTGATACTACACTCTGCACTGTGTGCAGATACTAACATAGGAGCGTTTGGACCGCAGTGAGGTTGCTGCCTTCAGTCCAACAGGCGACCCGAGGTAGTCCTGCAGACATCCGCGGGCTTTGGCGTCTCCTTCTATTTTCCTATATTGTTTCTTCTATGTATTTCTGAAACAACTTGTATTTTTCTTTCGGACCTTTATTTGTAGTACTCTTAGGCAGTCTGTGAAATTGTGACACCGGTCTTGGGTAGCTTACGTATGGATTTGGTATTGGCATCTTTATTAAAATATTACATTTCAGTCTTCCGCTTATTAAATTTCGTTGTTTTTTTTCTAATGTTTGTTATTAATCGAAAAAGGATTAAAATGGGAAAAAGGTAAATAGTCCAAATGTTCGGCTTGCCTAGCTTTCATTAGTAGGCGCCATCACGACTCCCGAGGTGGGAAATCCGAGTCGTGACATAGTAAGACCAAATAAAACAATATTTCAGGAGAAAGTAAAGAAAATTTATTAGCCTTGCCATCTAGATAGCTAGTTGTAATAAATTAATTGCTCCAAACGAACAATTAGATTTGAACACATATCTCATATGCAACAACGAGACTGCATAAAATAAATTGAGTGGTTGAATTAACTAAATTAAAAGAGACATAGATGTGATTAATTATTCGATAGGCATTGTTGTTCTCAAACGCACACGCAAATATATGTGGTCGTACAAGTAATATAGGATTATAAGTCCAGATATCGTACCCATAGGAACTTGTGATTAACTATCAACTAAATTAAACTAAGACAACTGATCTATTCAAGCGATTTTCTAAAGCATGAATATTTAACTAAAACTAATCTACAGTAACAACTAAGAGATTAAAGGAACAAATTGGAAATATTAGAGACGAATTCAACGAGAGACAATATTCTAGAGCTATGGGTTGCTAACAATCCCGTTGAGTTTTTCACTTAAATCGTCTAATTAATTTATCTAGTTTATTGATTGACAGGGTTAATATTACTCGTAGCCTTCTCCCGAAGTACTACTTTCCTATTCAAGCTAACATAATGCCTATATTCCTATGGAATTAGGATTAGCAGGAACACATTAATACTTCCTGTATAGTAACCAAGCAAGGTGATTAGGTATATTCATATCCTAACCGCAAATATGTTCTTGATGCTCGAGTTCAAGATCTCGCTCTATTCAATCTTATTTGCAATCTAATATTTCCTCTCCCGAGTTCAACCCTAAATTCATAGATAGTATTCAATTGGTGATCAAGCAATCAAATAATTAAGCGCAAGATTGAATAAATAAACCAATATGATAAAATGATAAGAACAATTCAAGCTTCAAACTACAACGTTGATGTAGCACTCAAAACTCTAGAACTAATAAACTATGAGAAGAGAAGAGAAGAGAAGAAAAACTAGTTGGAAGCCTCCTCCAACGTGGTGTGTGCTCTCCTTAGGTCTAAAGTTTGTCCAAAGTATGTTAGATCCCCCAAAATAACGTTTTTACTTGTATTTATACCAAGTAGGGTTGGGCCTAGACGAAATCTCCCTTTCCTAGCCGAAATAGGAAAACTTGCAAACTTATTACTTTTCATATGTCGCACTAATGCTTTTTCCTGTCACACCACAAAAAACCCAGTCTATGAACTTTGGAAATTTCTGACAAAAATTTGCACTAATGTGTCACACAGTGCCTCGCACTAGTGCATTTCTTCAATAGTTTCTTGATTCTTCCTTGAATTTTGACGTCTAAAATTGATCCTCGATCCCCGAACACGATCTCGGCTTAATCTTTTGGGCTTTTACTCAGACTTCAAAGCTCCAAATAGCTCGAATTTGCTCCATAATATCTACATAGCTCGGAATCACTCATACAAGGCATAGACACGCAATTAGTGTAAAACACTAGCAATTAAAGTTCAAATTCAATTAAAGTGCAGTAAATTAGAGTGTAATAAGCGACTAAAATACGAGATATAGCCCACCATCAGGCACATATATTCATCAATGCCCTACCAATAAGATAATCTCTTATATATGATCACTGACTCTGCAAATTTGAAGTTTATATTTTGATAGCAGTTATAGTTGAAGAAAGAAAAAAAAGGCTTGATATATCCCTCCTAATGATTGTTTTCTCTTTTTCAGTTTTAATATATATTATCCATTATATTACCACTTCACCGATGGGCGTATATTGGTATTAGCTAGAAATAGTTAAATTACAACATTGGATCCGTGGATTCACAACCAGTATAATATACTTCTCTGCCACTGAAGTTGAACTAATAGCACTTCGGCTAGGCTTACAGTTATCTAAGGACTTTAGCCTCAATAGAAACTGATTCGCAAGTCACTGACGCTGGAACTGGATCACGTGAAGCTTAAATATGTCTACCGAGAAGCTAATGCTATAACATATGCCTTGGCTAAGCGTGGCATGAACCTCGCACCTTCATATAAACAACAACCATAGCATCCCTTGTATTGCTTATCTGCCCCTCCCTTTGCTTTATCAACTTTCAATAAGGACTGTCATGGGCGAATCTACATACAATATTTGGGTGCTTTAACATAGGGGTGTTCGTCGGTCGGTACGGTACGGTATTTAGACATTTCGGTACGGTATTTTCGGTATTCGGTTTGTTAAAATGCAATACCAATACCGTACCTAATTAAATTCGGTATGGTTCGGTTTTTCTCCTTTCGGTTTCGGTTTCGGTTTATTCAGTTTGGTAACTTCGGTTTATTCAGTTCGAATACTAACTAGTGCATAAAGTCATAAACTGTAATATTCTAAGTTAACGTACTCAAAAGTACACAAATAAAAATATTTGTTGACAAAAGTTTTGTCCAAAACTAGCAAATACCAACTTAGAGAGAGAAAACTGTACGTAAAAGAATAAATTTGATCATTAGAAATGTCTTGTTACTTGCTTAGAGTTAATTGATGAACTTAGAGAATAAAGGAAGGTAAAATTTTAGATTTTTATACTTATGTTATAACTAATAATATGTGTATTGTATAATATAATATATATATTTCAGTACGGTATCGGTATTTCGGTATTTTATTTTAAAATACCAAATACCATACCTAATACCAATATTTTTTAAAACTTAAACCAAATACCATACCAATTACCAAAATATCGAATACCAAATACTAAAATTTTCGGTTTCGGTACGGTAATTCAGTATTTACCAAATTATGCACAGCCCTACTTCAACACCCGTTAACCAAAATACAGTGTATGCATAGTTCTGTAGAAAACTGGAGGCATTTGCCATAATAAGCCATAAAGCACCCAGTAAACAAAAATGTTGATGGGTGCTTTGGTTAGAGAAGGGTAGTTGCTTTTAATGAAGTGAGGTGGCGTGAGTTCGAACTTGTCAAACATTTTCATTTTTGCTTTCTTCCTTTTACCCTAATTAGGTTTTTATTTTGTTTTATCCAATAGCTACTTTTTTTATCCAGTACTACTACTTTATTTATTTCCTTTTCAGACTACTTTTCCCTTGAATTTTGTTTTACCATCCCCCTTTTAAATATTTTATTTTCTATTTAACCTAATAATTCTCTATAGCATAGCAAAGAAAGAAAGAAGCTCCAATGTTCGACCCTTTCTAAAAACGAACAGTTCTTCTAAAGTGGCAAAATTCATCTAAACAATTTTTCGTCGTTGCATTTTATTTTGGGAAACTTACACAAATGTCCAAATAAATCTCAATTTATCAACCTCTAGCCATTTGTCATAGATTTACCAAAACTAGCCAACAAAAATTGAAAAACCAAATAATAGGGTTCTTTCTCTCAAAGAATCACATGCAAAAATTACCTTCCATATTTTTAAGAGTCATTAGCAACATTAGATACAAGACGGAAAGGAAATTTCATGGACGGGGTAGCAAATAAGGTGATGAAATACAAAAATCTATACAATATTCCAAAAATTTAAACAAAAAAGGAACTTTTTCAATGGGTATAGTTCAAATTCATTGAAAATATATAGAGAAGTCAATATGCAAAATTTGAGGAAGATTGGAGGTGATTTGGACTGGTTTTGCATCAAAATTCGTAATTAAATCGAGTTCAAAAAAGTCTTCTGCAACACATGTATCAAACATGTATCACGCATGTATCTCACACACAGGTATACATGGATATACATGTGATACACAATCGATACAAATATGATACATATGTGATACATAAACGATACACAGTGTGATACACATATCATTTTTTTCATGTTCAGCTTTTACTTCAAATTTTCAATTCAAACCACCTCAAAACTTCACCAAATCATCCCAAAACTGAGATTCAAGCTCCTTAAGTTGTGTCCAATCTATTCTAATAACACCCACTCAAAACAAAGCAAAAATTTGATATTTTTTTGCTACAAATAGCTAATTGGCTAATTTGGCTAATATTAGTAATATTTTATCTATTGGCCAATTTTTGTAATGAGCTACTTATAAATGGACATAGCTGGTAATTTCCCTTTTTTGTTACGCGCGTCACATATTATTAACACGAGTTCTTTTATTAAAGTTTTTTGATTGTCATGTTCAAATAGTTGTGCACTTTATACTTGTGTTGGTAGTAACTATACGTCAAAAAAAGTTAAGCACCCACGAACCGAAAATCCTGAATTCGCCACTGAGACCGTTCTGAAGACTTGAACGTTCGGACAGTCTTGGCTTGTAATAACTATAATTGTTACGTTACTTAATTTAAAATATAAATCTCCTTATTAGCAAAAAAAAACATTGAGTTACTTCATTAATTTGTTGCCTTAATATTATGAGTTAAATCTTGATTCTGTTAAGGAATTCAACTAAGACATAACTCATTGGTAGGTAAAAAAAATCAGTATGTAAAAAGTATATAAAGGAACTAATAAAAAAATTAGGCGAATTAATTGGTAAAATTGTGAATTTAATATTAAGTCCACGCGTAATTCCAAATATACATTATACATACAAAAAAGTATTAGAGCGAGCTATCTCAAATTCATTCACGATATGAACTTGATGTTGCCCATATGAATTTCTAGCTTGTCCATTTAAAGTTGCTCCGCTTACACAGTAATGTAGTTTCATGATTGTCAAAGTGCGGTTATTTTGGACTCAAAGAATCAAAATATGTGGAGAAAAAAGATTGGGAACCACTATATACAATGGCGGATTAAGATTTTATAGTCGTGGGTGCTGACTTTTGAATTGCTGAGAAGGAAACATAAATAAAAAAAAAAAAAAAAAACGATAAAACTAAACGAAAAAAGTGAACAACGAAAGTATTTAGAAAAAAGAACAAAAGAAGACGAAAATCTGTATTGGAGAAGATGAAGAAAAAATCAGCGAGAAGAAAAATAAGAAACTCTAAGTTAAAACCAAGTAAAAGTAAAAGTCAGCAAACTAATAGGAACGCCTATAAAGAAAATACTAAAGAAGAAAAAGAAAAATTTGTAATAGAAGAAAAAGAGGATTGGAGCTCTTAAAAGTATGTGGGGAATTAGACCTGCGTACTTGCCCATCCATGGGGCATTGAATCAACCTTCCAACCAAAGCACCTGTCTAACCTTTTGAGTGATGGGTGCTACTGAACTTATATATTGAATTTATCAGAAGTTTCTATATAAGCATATACGGTTCGCATCGAGGTTAATGGGTGCTCGAGCACCCGGAATGCTATATGTAGATCCGCCCCTGACTATATATGTTATACCTTAACGACAGATTTGTCGTTAAAGAATAGCGCAGTGCAATACCGCGCTATAGTTAAGTATTGGGCCCACAAATAATTGTTTTGTGCTTAACTGACACACTAATAATTCAACTGGGTATAACGGCCATATTTAAGGCGTTATACCTCAAATAATTGCCCCCCGGACTTGTTTTTTCCTTATTTAAAGGGTTTCAAGATTTGGGAAAAATCCATTCATCCTCCTTCGAGTCTTCTGATATTTTTGTTCGTTAAATATTTGTTCGTTAAGTTATTTTGCATTTTGTCATAATGTATGATGAGCGAAGAATTAGGGTTTCATAATATTAGGGGGTGAGGTTGTGGTGGTGTCATTAAGTTGCCACTTACAATGGTGTACGATACATTGGTATCGTTGTTATGTAAAAAATGAGTGTGAGCAAACGTTCGGTGAGTATGAAAGTAACTGGAAGATATCCGTATTCTGTCACTCCGCAAGGGGTTGCTTGTTATGCTGAGTTTAACATCGAATACGATGAAACTTTGAGAGATTTTTTGAGGACTCCAGATGAATACCGGGAATTTCTTGTGATAAAAATGTTGGAAATGTACGTCAAGGCTGACCGTTCGCAATAATGAGGTTCCGCAAAGTAGGGATATCCTCAATCATCGGGTGGTTATTTTGGAGCAGTTTTAGCCGAACAGGTTCCGGGTGAAAGAGTTTGGCTTGCTCTAAACTTATCTCCACGGGCTAATGAGGAATAAAGAAATAATTTCTCCCCTGGTTTACATAATCCACAAACCGAGTGGTAAACTTCAATTTTCCTTTGTGTTACGATGTTTATTTTTATGTATTGAATTTGTATTAACACTCATATATTCCACATGGGGTACTGACCAGATATGAGTTTTACAAGTTATGAACCAACACCCAGTTGGAATATGCCTAGTTTTGGTGTGTTGGATCATGGTGGTCCATCCGGGAGTCATCATCAACAGGATAATGTCCATCATGCGATATCAACACACTATGATTTGTAAGTAAAGTGATAAAGCTATATGTAAAGTTTGGATTAATTTGAGAAATTCATTATCTTATTGATTATGCAGTGAAAACGAGCAACTTGAAGGTCCTGTTCTTACTCAATTGGCCGAAGACGACATATTTAATCGGGATCTGACAGATGCGCAGAGTCAGGAAGAAAATAGTGATTATGACAACAATGCCGATGAGTGTGGAGATGACTCACCCTTCCGTGATGAGGGTGACGATGAGGAGCAAGAGAATGCTGAACCTGATTTGACGAGGGAGCATGCTCCACCTCCCGTCAGACCAAGAGTGTACGAGACCCACGTGTCGTTTCATTCAAGGTAGATTCCCTACCTTGATCATTTTCTAAGTATGCCGGATGAGAATACCCTCACAAGGGATCTTGACGAAATTCGGACATCAATGTGGGATGAATCTAGAGCAACGGTGCTATCAAAGCGCATGCTTTTTCCTGATAAAGAGCGCCTAAGTAGGGTTGTGCGAATGTACAACATAAAAGAGTGTCGTGAGATGGTGGTTCATGGGGTCATCTCCGGATGTATACAAGGTTGTATGCAGTAGATGGTTTATGGATTGTAATTGGATGTTGCGTGCGAGGAAGAAGAAAACAAATATGTAGGTTGTGGGTAAATACATTGGCACCCACAATTGTGAAATGGACACATTCGGTGGGAATCATTTTGACTTGAATGTTGACTTGATTTCTTTTGTCTTGATTCCAAACATTGAAGCGTCCATAAGGTACAATATCAAAGAGTGTATAACATCTTTTCACTAGGTATATGGGTGTCCATTATCAAAACAAAGGCATTTCTCGAACGCAAACGTGCGTTTGAAATTGTTTATGGTAACTGGGATAAGTCATTTGCATCTCTACCCAGGTACATGGCCGCATTGCAACACTTTAACCCTGGAACTGTTGTTGAATGGAAGTTTGAGCGGAGTCCGAGAATACCAGAACACATATTCAGATATGTGTTATGGCATTTAAACCAGCCATTGATGGTTTTGTGCATTACTGCCTGGTAATAACCATAGGCACTCGTGTCTATGGAAAATATGATATTAAGTTGTTGATCGCAGTTGCAGTAGATGCTAATAGAAGTATATTTCCCCTAGCATTTGCTATTTATGCCAATGAAAGCCAAGAGACGTGCGCATTATTTTTGAACCACTTGAAGGAGCACGTTGTCAGACAACATTAAGGTATTTGTCTAATATCTAATCATCATGGCTGTACTCTGTACAGAATTTGCGTGCATGGCAGGAACCGTATGCCTACCACCGGTACTGTGTGAGGCACCTGAAGGCCAACTTCCAGAGGGCTCATCCGAACAAGAACTTGCATGATTTAATGTGGATGGCTGCAAGTGGGACACCTCAACCTCTCTGGGCATGCCTGCCACGTCGACCACGTTCAGGATCCACTGCTGGCCCACGATGGTACTGCTCTGGCGGCACATAATCAGCCTCTTATCCTAAGCGCTCATCATCCAGGGCTCGCCTCAATGTCTGCATAGCAAATCTGTAACCTGGCGGCCATACTCGTGCAAAGATGTCGCTCCCTCGCCGGTATGCTGCTGCATCTGCAGTCCTAACTGGTAGAACAGATGTACGCCAATAGTCTGCACAACATGTAAAATATTGATTACGGAACACTAGGTTAACGTTATACGTAAGTAAAACAAATGACATATCAGTGCCTCATGCCTCCCGGCGTATGGAATGTACCGACCACCAGCGCGATGGACGGGATTCTCGACGAAAAGTTGGTTAATGCTGCGGTACCAACCTATATACTCATGCTCACCATTCGTAAGCTTAGGTGGAGGGGGTGGCGGAATCAGGTCACGCCGACGGTCCCAAATCTCAATCTGCGCCTCTAGCCAGGCCCCGTATGTCCGGTCAACCCTGGAACGATCATCCCACTGGTAATGTGTCCTAAGCCAAACGGGAGGAGTAGGTACAAGCTGCGGTCGACTAAACTGGCGAAGGACTCGCTCGGTGGCATGATGCTTGACAATATCGAGACACATCAATGGGACGGAAGTGCTCCACATAAGTCGGACGCTCGAGCAATAATCGGGAAAACCAGCTATTAACTCGTCGTTGTATAGCCTCCATATGAACTATTAAGTAAAAACAGGAATCGCGAGTAAACGCAACACATATAAAGTTAGGCCAAGTAAACTTAAGTATACATGTACCTGCCTGCCTTCAAGCAAATCCAACAAATCCCTGTAATAGGGGAGATTAGGTCGAGCCTCGACCTCGCGTCCATAGCCTCGCCTATCAACCCACCTCCTAGCTAAAGGGAGAAACGATGGAGGTGGTGCATCCTGAGCGATGGGTGGTAGAGGTAGCTGGAACTGCAAAAACCGCTCCAGGCCCAAACCTAATATACAATGTGGACGTAAAATTTAAGGTATATTTTTACTATGTATGTTATAATCATGAAAATAATTGACTATATTTTCACCTGCAGCAGCGGCAAAAATCCAGCAACATCGCGTTGGGTGCCCATGCTAGCCCGACACATTTGCATGTACAAGTAACCTAGAACAGATGCACCCCAGCTGTAAAGAGGTAAATCATCTAGCCGCACAAGATGATGAAGAAATCTCAAGCTGACTAGGTTTCCCGAAGTGTTCAGTAATAATACCCCACCAAATCTAAGCAGCATCAATAATCTCGTGTACCGGTTGATGTGAAGATCCGGTGTATCATTCGTAATGTCCACATCCATCGCCTCCAGATACATTCGGACGGGCGTCAACTACAAACGACTGACCCCACTCAATGCAGCCTCTTCCGCTGGCTGGAAACTAGTGAGCCGCTGCAACATCTCCAGGTAATGCAATCCTATATAATATCTTGCAACATTCAGTAAAGCTACAAGTAATCCATCAACTGATTGCCCATAAATAACCTCCACATCATGAAGCGTGATGGTAGCCTCGCCGATGGGTAAATGAAATGTGTGCGTCTCCGGTTGCCACCGCTCTATCAGATCAACGACCAGTCCAACTGCAACCGGCCGATCTCTATGATCCTATAAAAACCCGTATCCTGAAGGCGTCTAACAATACAGGGATGGAGTGGGTGGGCCCTAAGAAAGTTCCACCTATTGTCTACCCGTCTAGCATGAAATGTCTGGGCCAAACACTGCCCCTCCCATATGTACAAAGATCTATGCTCTGCCTGTAGCAACAGTAGCTCTAGCGATGCAGGTCCGGGAGGCACATGCGGAACCTCCATGACGACTATTGTAAATTGAACAGTATTAATTAAAGTATTTTTCTTTTTCATGCTTAGCATCTTTAAATATATTGCAATATCATTAATATTAAAATTTATTCGATATTTTCACTATATTGTTAATTAGGTTGATACATTTTCAATATTATAATTTTATATTTTATATGTTAGTTTATTATTTCATATTTTACTTTATTATTTTATATGTTAGTTACTATTTTATATGTTTGTTTATTAATTAATATATTTTTATTTTATTTTATTTTATATGTTAGTTTATTATTTAATATGTTTATTTCTTATTTTATATGTTAGTTTATTATTTTATATGTTTGTTTCTTATTTTATATGTTAGATTATTATTTTATATGTTTGTTTTTTTAATCACCTATTTTTGACTATAATAAAATTAAATAATTAATTTTCATAATTATACAAGATTTAATTATTAATATTCATGTAACAATACTTAGTTTGATAAATATTGTTGTTTTCTACTGTAATTTTTTTTACGTTGTTGACTAGAATTCGAGAGAGTTTGTGTTTGAACTATCAACTTTGTTCAGATATTTTTTGGGCTTTAACAGATAATTAAATAATTAATTTCAATAGCTACAAAGATACTACGCTAAGGGCACTACATTTTACTATGCTAAAAGGTCACAACATTATAAATACGAGCACTACAGTAAAATTACAGGCACAAGATACCACTACATGGGACTAAAGTCATATATTCATATATGTACAACAATAACATCTAGATAAGATTAATTATTCCTAAAATAATAATTTATCGATTTTACTAATCTTTAGCAAATAACTAATCTAAACCAAATAAATACAACAAATTAATTTAATCACAAAACAATAAAAATATATACCAAAGTAAAAATTAACTAATTAACATCTTTTAAACAACTAACAACAACAACAACAACCTAGAATAATTTCACTAGTGGGGTCTGGGGAGGGTAGTGTGTGCGCAGACCTTACCCCTACGGTCCTACCCTGGGGTAGAGAGGCTATTTCCGATAGACCCTCGGCATCCTTCCCTCCAAGAACTCCCCACCTTGCTATTAGGGTGGCTCGAACTCGCAACCTCTTGGTTGGAAGTGGAGGGTGCTTACCCTTTTAACAACTAATACTAATTTCTCTATTTTACTAATTTTTTTTATCACACTAATAATATAATTTGGATAAAAAAATAACAAATTAATTAAATCGCAAAATATTCCCGAAGTAACATAGAACACAGTAAAAACAACTAATAGGCATTTTTTATACATGAGTCTTAACAAAAAATAAGTCGGAATACCTTGATTTAAATTTTTTGGAAAGTTAAAGATTTGGTGATTTGGAGCCGAAACAAGCAACCCATTACGAGATAACGCCTTACATATGACGTGGGACCGAAAATCTGCACTTTCGGTGGGACCGATAGGCTCCACCCGAATTTTTTTTCGTTAAAAATTGGGGGGGGGGGAGGGGCGTGCTTTGGGAGTTTTCAATGGAGGGGGGGGGGGAGGGGGAGGGGTGGGACGTTCTGGTTTGGTGGGGAAGGAGAAGGCACGTAAATTTATATAGGTATAATGTCCTTACGAGGGTGTTATACTATAGCACCCTACATAAGGACGATATACCTTCCCGCCCATTTTAGTTCAAATAAAGCGTGGTATTGCACCGCGCTATATTTTAACCGCAAACCTGCTATTAATTATGGTATAGCGCGGTACAATACCACGTTATAAATATATATATATATATATATATATATATATATATATATATATATATATATATATATAATGGTTCCCTGGTTTTTCTCCCACACGTTTTAGTTTTTTAAGTCCTAAAGAACCACACTTTAATTCCGGACTCGCTAAAAATACACCTACTACTCTTTTATTTTACCTTTATATCAATTATCCTAGTAAAACTAAGTGGAGTGTGTGATATGGGTGTTTGTGTGAGTGATTATTAAGAGAATGGAAAAAATTTAAAAAGACGTTGTGAAATCTGACAAAATATAGAAACCGGAAAATTGACTTATTTTGATACGATATGATTTATAAATTTAACAAAAGGATACAATTAAATTATATTTTTCAATAAAAAATTGGCTCAAGTCGATCCAACGGTACATGATGAGGCCACCATATGAGATGATTCTTGGGCAAAATACGATCCATTGAAATTAATTGTATTTTTTTGTCGAAAAGTGTATAAATATATATATATTATCGATTATTATTTTTAAAGCAGCTAAACGTATATATTGCTCATTATTCTTTCCTAAACCCTAAAACAGCTTTAATGCTCGGGGACAACGAAATACAGTTGGAAAAGCAATAACACCAAATTCACTTTTCTCATTCCATAATGGCGGAGAGACATTTTAATGGTATTTATAATGTATATTTTCTGCCGTACTCCATTAACTACTCTCAGACACTGTTCATAGTCAAACAAACGTCAAAATTACAAACCCAAAAAAATAAGTAAAGAAGAAAAAAAGTACGAACCCTACATCTGCTAGACTGTTTAACAAGACGAGTGAGAGAGAGCTGTAAATTTGTAGGTTACTTTGGGTGACAAGAGCATGTGATATTTCAAAATGTGTGAAGAGAATCTAATCAATTAAATCCAAAGGACTACATAGATATGGGTGCAAGGCAATAGTAATCACAAAAAAACTTTAATTTGCCCCACACTCCCCAATGCTTTCACTCTCTTACCAAACAAAAGAAAAACAAATTAAAATACTACCCTTACTTACCATATCTCATTTCCTACACCCATTATATATACTCCCCTCTCCTTTCAACAATTCTCACTTCTCTCTTCTTTTTGCTGCTTCATCTTATTAGCTGTTTTGAGTTCTTTCTAAATTGCTTTTCTTGTTCTTTTTTTCATTTTTTATATTCTATCTAGGGTTATCTTTTTCAGTGTTTTTTCCTTCCTTTACCATACGTCTCTCTCTCTATATATATAGATCGATTCAAGAAACCTTGTGGTTTTCTGGGTTTTGATCTTTTTCTTTCTTTCTGTTTGATGTTTGTGTCTAGGGTTTTTAGAAGTTGAAGACAGTTTTTAGGCAGTGTTAGGACAGGATTTAGGTTTGACTTTTTTTGTCTTTTTATGTGATATATAAGAATGTTTTTAGGGTTTTGAGAGTGGAGCTCCTTGAAGTCCAACAGAGGATCTAACAGGTAAGATTGAGCTGCTGACCTATGGATTCCTCAGTCCTATCTATTATTTGATTGGATAGGTTTGTGGGTTGCATATGTCAGGAGCTTCATTGCCCTAAGTTGGATCCCTTTTTGGATTGAAGGGAGCTCTACATTCATTTAACCAGATTTGTATTCTTGTTTGTCTTTAATTTCTGTTATCTTTATTAGTAGAGATCTAATATCTGATTTTAATATCCAGGTCTCTAGATCTTAATTTCTATTTATGGGATCTGAAGAAAACATATGTAATATATTTGTAGCTACTGTATAACTTCATTCCTTGTTTGATTTGCCAAATCTACTGATTTGTTTTTTTTTATTATGTGACTTTTTTAAGTTTCAGGTCTGTAGATCTTAATTCCTATTTCTGGGTTCTGAAGAAATTAAAGTTTATCAGCTTGTTGGATTTGCAAAATCTTAAAGAGCAGATAGAACAGATAAAGTCAGCCCCAGCAGCTTTTCTCTTTGTCCAGATTTGAGATGCAGAAGAAAACATTTTTACATCTGTTTTTTGCACTTGTATAAATAGGGAAATAGTTTTAACTTTATCTTCCTTGTAACAAAACAAGTATATATAACATTATTTCTGTTTGGTTAAGAACAGCTTTGGTGTATTCTTTACTAGTTTGCTTTAAAGAAAATATATACTACTTTTAATTATCAGTCCATAGTCTTGATTTAATAACCAGTTCGTTAATTTTTTTTCTTGGTAATTTAGGGTTTATAACTAATTGCGTTATAGAATGGTTAAAAGGCTAGGACTTTGCACGCTGTCTGCTACTTGTCCTATTTGTTCTAGACTAGATTTTCGTGCAAATAGAAGCATTTTAAACTGATAACTCTATTATGTAACATTCTGTCAAAGGACATTTTATTATATTTCACTAGCTAACTATATCTTGCGGCGGTAGTAACATCAACCTAACCTAATAACTAGGGTTTGAAAGGAAGGTAGTGGAGTGCTAATTTTTAACAAATTAAAGGGTCGTTTGGATTAATGTACTAATTGATATTTAATTTGAAATTGTATTTATATACCGTTTGTTTATTGGTATTAGTAATAAATTTTATATTAAATCTTTTTATATATATATATATATATATGTATGTATGTATGTATGTATGTATGTATGTATGGGATTATAATATAATTCTGACCGTAATCTTGGTTATAAGCTTAATATAATGATTTTGGGATTATTTTCTTTTGAACCAAAGGAGCCTTATTTATATATCTGCTTCTTGCCTAACTTGTAAATGTTGGTGTACGTATAATGTCGCTACATTTTGCGAGTGACCCGGTTAAGGAATTAGCTAGTGTCAAACAAAGCTCGAACGGATTCACAACTTGTACATGTTGCTGTTAATGCTGTTACATATTGCAATTGACTCTGGTTAAGGAATTAGTGCCAATGAAAATTCGGAAGGATTCAAAACTTGTATAGGTTGCTGTACGTATAATATCGCTACATTTGCAGGCTCCGGTTAAGGAATTAAGTGCCAATCAAAGCTCGAAAGGATTCAAATGCTACTACCGTTGCCTCGTATATTTCACTTTTTTTTCATAAGATTACGTACGTGTTGGGTGTGTGAATAAGGTCTCATATTAATAGTTAAAAAGGTGTATGAATCTCTTAATGAAATCATACAGGTTTAGTTCAAAGCAGACAATATCACATCATATTAAGAGTATTTTTGAGCTGTTTTAGCCCAACAACTGGTATCATAGCTTAGGTTCGACGGGACGAGTATGAAGATGTTAAAGAGATGGTGTGGCGCAGCGCACAACAAGAAAAAGCTAGTTGTGGGCTTTGCTTGCCATAAATACTCTCACAATGTTGGTGGCAATTAGTGAATCTCGAAAATTAACCCGTGGATTGTGGCAATGGGCCACATGGAACTTAGTTTGAGGGTGAGGCCCGTGAATCGTGCTAGTGAGCCACGTGGAACTTAATTAGTTCGAGAGGGAGCGTGTTGGTTGTGCGAACAAAGTCCCATGTTGGTAGTTGAAAATATGGATAGCCTACATATAAGGTGTAAGTATTTCTTAATAGTGTGGGCCTTTTGGAGAAAATCATGTAGGTTTGGGCTAAAGCGGATAATATCACGCCATGAAAAAGTAAAAAATAATCAGTTTACAATTGGTAATTTAAAATAACCACAGTTTCAAAAGTAATCGAAAATTTAGCCACTTTTTCATGTAAAGATGAAATCTAAACAAAAACAACCCTAAAAATCCGAAAATATTTCAGTATAATACGTTACAGTTAGAATTTTTTACATATGAGCTTCCAACATAATATGTGGGAAGTTTATATGCAGGAACTCCATAATCCAGCATATTATGCTGGATCTTTCCGTGTGTTGGAGTTCAATATAATACGCTGCATATTATGCTAGAACTTTTTGTTTTCAGCAAAATAGTGACTATTTTTCAATGACTTTGAAAACGCTGACTATTTTTTGGTTAAGGTCCGAAAACTGACTACGCCCGTGCTATTTTTTCAAAATAAGATCATGTTTTTGTAAGTACCATATAAAAGGGAAAATACGGGGTGCATTGTCCGTATAGAATAATATTTACGTAATTCGACAGGTTGATTAAAAAGTACATCATTTCATGTAACTATCTGCTAAAAAAATAGACGTGGCAGTATTGAAGCTTTAATCTTTTCTTTAATTAAGATAAGAAGCAAAGAAACCAATGGCCTTCAACTAGTTTCATTTGTTGAAATGAACAATTACTAGTTTGAAGGTAAAAAAAAGAATTATTTTATCAAATCTAAAATCCTAATTTTGAAACAATTACTCATCATCTAATATAAATTTCAAAATCAGCAAATAATAAATTGTTACAGTGATTTGTCATTTGATCATTTTTGAAATATGGACATCGCTTCTTTAAACTTGCGCCATTGCTGGTAAGTTTCTTAAATTCGAAGAGCATGAGAACCATAAGATCTCAACTCTAGGTTAAAAATCTACCTTGAAGACGAGGGAACTTTTTGTCGTATATACTCTCTAATTTTCTTCTCAAATTGAAAATCAATAATGTTATAGTATTCAGATATTTTTTTTAATTCCAACCAAATCATGTTCAAACGGCTCCTTAGAAGCCTGAACCTCACTATAATTAACCAAAAATAATAATGCTCTAAACTTTTTTAATGAAGTCCCAGTTCCTTTTGATTTCATTTTTAGTTTCTCCAGATATCAAGCGAAATAAGATGCTATTTACAGAAAGTTATTGATGTTTTGTACTTCAATACCACACAAGAGGGCATAATTTGTGTGGTGATCAATTTTTCGCTTAATCTGTTTATGGAAGGACCTGGTTCTTCTAAATGTTCCTTAGCCTACTATTGCAAAAATAGTAAATGCGGAAATTAAAGAACACAAGTATTTTACGTGGAATACACCTGGCTCAAAAGGTGAAAAAACCACAACCTACTTTCCAGTAGGATTTTCCCAAACTCTCCACTAAAATCACTGAGCCAAAAACAGCATTTACAAAAACTCTTTTGTAAACCTAGGACTAACTCTAATCGTGTTGTAGCACAAAGCCTCAACTGTTGCGACAACTTCAAGTTAACTCTAACTTGAAAACTCTGAGTACCTAATACTATTGCTTCTAGATAAAGCTGAAAGTTACAATATGAAACCACCTACTACAATTGAACTAGAATAAAAGACAGACACTAGGAACTGGTTTCTCTATCTGGTTCAAGTCGCTTGAATCACACACGAACTGCTTGCAAAATTGCCTTGCTATTTTGCTCTCTATTCACGTTTAACTTCTGCTTATTTGCCTTGCCTGCAAAAGAGAACAACACTGATATTTATAGAGTTAGTAAATAGAGATTGACTAGAATTCTGATGCTACTCTTCCTTGGTGAAAGAGTTCTAGTTGATCTCAACCTATAACTCTTTCCCTTTCTTAAACCGTGTTCCCTTTGAGCAAGGAGTCTTTCTCCTCATCCAATATGCAACCTTTTCGATCAGCATCAGGAGATATTACTTCTGTCAAGTTAGGTTTATCCCGTTCACGTGCATCTCACATTCTTAAGTTTATCCATATTTGTGCTCTACTGGGATAAACCTGGTTCATATCTGAGTTCCTTTGTCAGTTTTCAAAACTAACATTTACTTGGGCCAACAGTTACCATCTGAACGTCGTATTTTCTTTTCAGCTAAAACAGCTAAAAAATTTGTCTTGATTTCATATGTTACTAATTTAACTAACAATAGCAAAAAATGGCTGACGTTCTTGAACACAGGAATTGAGTAGATGGTTCGCGTCCAACATTAAGCTAGCTTTTGGACATAGATTTTCGATTGAAACTTGAAAAGATGAATTTTTTGAAAATAAAATAAAAAATTATTTTTGAAAGTTGAAATTGTGTTTGGACATGCATTGTACTTAAAAAAGAATTTGAAGTTTTGAGTCAAAAAACTTCAAAAACTATTCTACCAAAACACAAACATATATTTGAAAATAAAATTTGACAAAAAAAATATCCCAAATTTTATGGCCAAACGGGAGCTAAAACTGCTATTCCTTCTGTTTCAATTTATGTGAACATGTTTGACCGGGAACGGAGTTTAAGAAAAAATGAAGACTTTTAGAATTGGTGGGTCCTAAACAAGTAAAAAAGGGGTTCAAAGTATTTGTGTGGTTATAAAATCTTCTCATTAAGGGTAGAATTGTAAGTTTAAACTAAATTGTTTCCAAATTTAGAAAGAGGTCATTCTTTTTGCAGCAGACCAAAAAGGAAATATGTTCACGTAAACTGGAACGGAGGGAATATTAGGTAATTTGAAAGTGATTTAGGTATAATCATTAGCAGTGAAACTTCTTTCTTTTGTTGGAGTATTAGGTCCATAATTTTTTTCCCCCTTTTTTTTGTATTTTTTCTTTTAAAAATGTGTTTGTCCATGAATTTTTGCAAGTTTTTAAAAAAAATTCGAAAATGAGTTTTTCAAACCACTTTTTCAAAGTTTTCAGATTTCTTCTTTCCACTCAAAAAACTGCAACATAATTTCAAGTGAAATGTATGTTCAAACATAGTTTGAAATTCTAAATTTCATTTTTCAATTTAACTGCAAATACGGCGTTTTTTCCGAAAATACAATTTTTATGTCCAAACGCCTACTTAGGTTAGTTAGTAAGCTTTACTTGCTGTGACAACCGAACAAGTCACTTATCATGTTATTTAGGTCACGGATCCATACTCGCTGTAGAAAGTAGGGATTTTTACATGGTAGGTTAACCTATTTAAGATTATTTATATATTGACTTCTAAATGATCTGACAGTGTAATAGTAACAAAGAAATTCTTTACGCTATCAAATAAATAAATAAATAAACTCATTTCAGAATACCTTCACCTGGACACTTATAAGGAAATAATTAATTGAATGTTAAAGTCTATTGCTGACTTGTTAAGAATCTGTTAAAGTCATTATGTAAGTTTCTTTCCACTTATGAAATTAAGTTGGCGATTGTCAATTTGAATTTAAAATTTGACGGGAATCTTACCAAGCGTCATGTGAACGAACCAGGCCAGCAATGTTCTTGAATCTTCATTTGAAATTTACCTTGTTTCTCATAAATTGTGAGTTAAAGAGTTATGAGGCAGAGAAGCTTGCTGGAACTGGCGATTTCCAATCCATATAAACAATAGGTCCAAAAATAATTTTAAAAATAATATAACATCACTATTTAGTTGGAAGGGAACAATGGCAATTCTTTTGCTGCATCAATGGAAAAGTTGAAACACTTACTATTTGGTTACATAAACTTGTAATGATGTATGGTTAGCTTAATTAACAAAGTTGTTCTGATAAATAATTCTATTCAATTGGAACCAAAATTCATGACTGTCTATTTCTCGCTGCATCCACATAGCTCATACTTGGAATGATCGTTCTCTTCAGAGAGACAACACGCTTGCTTCTATGCGACAAATAGTTCCTAGTATTCAAATATTTTTACAATAATTGCGTACTTGCCATAGCTTACTATAACAGGGGTGTGATATGGTTACCGAATTGCTCCCAGCATAGGAGTCTATGATTCCACTCCTTTTGTCGATGGCAGTAGTACACATCCCGAAAGCATCGAGAGTTGAAAGAAAAGCAAAACGATGCTAGCAGGGGTAAGAAAGATTGAAGGAAGGAATCCAAGGGGGAAAAGTAATAAGAAGACCAAAGCTATTAAAATCACCGATTTGACTGGCAAAAATTAGCTATTCATAATAGAGTTGTTACCAACAACAACATACCCAGAGTGATCCCACATAATAGAGTTGTTGCCATGATAAGGAAATGAACAGGTATACAGAGAACTGGGAGATACAGAGGCTGGTAGTGACCTTTTCCACATTGGACACATTCCTCAGTAACATTAATAAGTAATGGCTAACAGGGAATATTGCCAACTAAAAACCTGGTCAAAGCTTGTCATACCGACCTAAAGCAAGGACTTTAAATCTTTGTCCAACTTCTCCATCTAAATGCAGTATAGGCAAATCTTCATGATTGCTCGACCTACACCTGCATATTCCCTTAACAATATCAGTTCTGACGTTTCTCTCTCACCCCTTTGAAATCGACAAGAGAAAGCAGAAAAACATTGCCTCCTGCCTTTATGATTCAACATGACAAACCCCAGCCAAACCCGATCTAATATTTCCTCCACAAGGTTTTTATAAGGCTCAGTATGCAACCCGAATTTTGCCAAGGAAACATTTCCACGAACTATGCTTTACATGTTCATTAATGGAAGAGAAATGAAGGAAAAGAATGCAAAAATTACTCATTTTTTGAGAAATTGTAGAAGGTCAGACAATTGCAGAAAATTGAAGTTCATACACTTTTTCTTTTTGATAAGTTAAAATTGGAGACAATAGTACACACTCTTCTCACCTTTTCTTTCACTTCAGTCAACTAGTATTTTAAAGCTTAGGCCTTACAGAGTTGAACATCTATTTATCTACTTCACTCATCTTCTTATCTTTCCTTTCATCTCACACAATTGGTTCTTAAAGCTTACAGAGCTGTACTTTTTATTTATATTATGCACTGTTCCTGCCATTTTCCAATTCCTTCAACCTAGCTCACTCTTGTACCTCGCAAACTTTTGTCTTTTTATGTTGTTATCTGATTTTTCTGCTAAACATGTTAATATCATTGACAATTAATGAACTAATCCAATCAATGGATAGAACTTAGCATACAACAACAATAAATCCAGGGTAATCCCACAAGTGGGATCTAGGGAGGGTAGTGTGTACGCAGACCTTACCCCCGCCTTTACCCCTGCCTTGTATAGATAGAGAGGCTATTTCTGATAGATCCTCGGCTCAAGACAAAAGCATAATCACGGCAGTAATGAGGACAGAAACTAAGCATAATTGTAACAAATTCAATACCTCATCATTCTGCATGCAGCATTTTGCCATTCTCAACATTAGCCTCCAAATTCCAGTCCCTGCCATAAAAGAGGTTAACATCTTATAAACTAGCATATCAAAACCAGAAAAGTCATAGAAGGCATGCAATACAAAACAGACCTCTCTTGAGCCTCCTTCTTCAGTTGTCCTATGTGGTCTTCCAGATCCCCACAAGCAGATTGGATTTCCATATTTTTCAGACAGAGTTCTTTCCATTGCATGGACAACGCACTGAGCTCATATGCAGTAGTTTGCTGATACACAATGAAGAACAGATCAATTAGAACAATGCAAGACACTAAATAGATCAGCAGTAACAGAAGATACTTATACCTGATGATATTTCCTTTCCCTGTTTACGGTTTCAATCATTTCATTCAGTTCAACAGCTTGTGATTGCATTCTGCAGCAAATTAGTTTGATATTCAGCCCTAGAAGGAATGCAGCAATACCAGAGAAAAAAAATGACGAGCTAGAATCATGCTCTTTTTACACTAGAGATTATACTGTATAGAACTGGTTCCAGATGTGTAAATATAGTGATAAATACTCCTCCTAGCACATCCTTGCTGATATAGAGTATTAAAAGTCACACAGCTTCTCCCTTTTCGGAGGGCGATTGAGACGAGATAATGCCTCTTTTTACTAATACAGTCCTGAGTTGGTAAATAGAGTTAGAAGCCTTACAACTTCTTCCATCATCATCAAAAACTAAAAATGAACATATTAAACAAGTGCAGGATGCTATGACCCACACCTCCAATCATAAGGTTGAGTTCGAATAACAATTGGACTAGAAGTGGAGAAGGGCCATTCTTGGACCATATTAAAAACTAACATGTCCGTGCTTATTACGATGCAAAACTATTTACTCTAGAAACCAAGTTCAAAATAGTTACTATAGTCTTCAAGTTTTGTCCAAAACCTGAAAGTTTCTTTTACGATGTTCAGTCTAATGTCTAATACTCCTTTTGTTCCATTTTTATATAGCATTCTTTCCTCTTTAGCCTGTTCCAAAACGAATGACATCTATTTATAGTTGAAGATTCTTTAACTTTAAATTTCCCATTTTATCTTGAATGACATGTTCTTATAGCCATAGAATGTCATGACATGTTTAAGATAACAAGTTCAAAGAGCATTTTTAGTATGTGCCAAAAGTTCTCTTTCTTTCTTTAACCCCGTGTCCAATCAACATCGCCATACAAAATGGAATAGAGCGACATGTAAAAATCTACCAAGACAGAAGTTGCAGCGAATTGTTAAGTAAGGACGAGATGGCAGAGAAGAACATAAAATTAGTAAAAGAAAAGGCACCTGGCTAAAAATGCTTCCAGTCGTTGATTGTGCAGCTTCCACACATCAGGACCATGCTTTGACATTAGGTCCAGATTTTCTAGCCTATAGAATACCAAGGTTAACTTCTGGTTGCACGAGAACAAGCATTATGTACACAAAAAAAGGGGAAAAAATAAACCAAAATAAATGAAAGGTATGATTATTTCAGTATCAAAGTACTTGATGCCTCCACAACAGGTAGGAAATTGTGATGTAAAGGAAATTTTTCCTGATAAATAACAGCAGAAAAGATTACAAAAATTTGGTAATACAGTGACACAAAAGTCATATTTCTTCTGTTAGGATATGACCTACTGACTGCATACAAACTTTCCAGCATCTTAGTTTGGTGAAAGAGATAAAAACACATTCCCTGACACCGGAAAAATACAATGTTTCCACACAGTGCACAGGCCATCAGAATTGATATAGAAGAAAAAACAAACAGAAATCATTTTATTAAGAGTTAACTTGGAAAATGCACTATCAACCACAGTATCTTAGCTATTCCTTTGGCAGAAGCACTTTTCTCATTCTTCACTGCAACATCTATTCTACTAAACTTTGTATCTTAAAGACTTTATTTCTTTTGAGGTAAGGATAGATTGATGAAGTGGGGTGCGATAAGTGACAAAGAGTGCCCATTGTGTTTAACTCAGAATGAGGGCACAAATCACCCGCTCTTCCAATGTGATATGTCAACTCAAGTGTGGTAACTACTACAATGGCATGGGAATCACATAGCAGCCATGCCATGGTTAGAGGAGCTGAAATGGGCAGAAGACTATGCTAGAGGAAGAAGCTCAACTGCAGAAATTTATCAAATGATACTGGCAGCATGTGTGTATCGCTTGTGGATAGAGAGGAATCAAAGAGTATTTCTGACTAAGCAAACAGATACGAAAACTATTGTCAGGAGGATTATTCAGGGGATTCTTTATAGAGGATCCACGAGGAGTAGACTAAAAGTAACACTTACAAAAGCTCAATTTTTATCCTGTTAGAAGGAGCTTGGTAGTTTCAGGTGGTTAGTAGTACTTGATGTCATAGTTGCTTAGTTGCTTTGCTGCGGTTTGGAGATGTCAAACTGCAGTAGTTTAGTTCTGCCTGTACAGATTGCAAATGGAAATAAAAAAAAGTTCTTTTACCAAAAAAAACGATTATTGAGGAACTGAAAGTCGCCCAAGTTCACCTAACACCACCGGTTAGCTCTGCCTGTACAGATTGCAAATGGTAATAAAAAAATTTCTTTTACCAAGAAAAAAAATGATTATTGAGGAACTGAAAGTCGCCCAGGTTCACCTAAACACCACGGTTAGTTCTGCCTGTACATATTGCAAATGGAAATAAAAAAATTTCTTTTACCAAAAAACTGAAAGTCGCCCAAGTTCACCTAAACACCACGGTAACTAGATTTTGCAGGCATATAAGCTAATAATTGGCAAAACAATTTCTTTTTTAAATAATCCATACAATCACCGGTTACAAGTAGGTTACCTGATAACTTGATGCTGCAGTAAACGCTGAGCTTTTTGAAGCGCTTGTTTCCATGCAGTTTCATCATTGCGTTTGTTCAGCGGTGGCACTTCAAGTCCATATCGTGAAGTATCTATCTGTACCGGCGGCTTTCCAGCTCTCACCCTCTCATATTCCCTCGCAAGCATCGGGTGATTCTAAACACCAATTCATTCATTAGATAAGAAATAACCAGAGGCTCAAAGAATCATAGCAATTAACAATTGTTTTAAATGGAACCCTAAAAATTCACATGAATAGGAGTTGAAGAGCAGAAGAAATTGGCAAAGTATAGAGCGAACCTCGAAGTTGAATTTAGGAAGAGGAGGGAGGTCCTTGAGGAAATCGGAAGGTTTTTTGGAGCTGCGGCGCATCTCCTCTTCGACCAAACGGTCCACCTCTTCTTTCACTTTGGGGTCACCGTAGTCGTCATCAATGTACGGCAAAGCATCGATCACTTCAGCACTACTACACACTGCCGGCTGGGACTCCGGCGGCGCCTCTAGCATCAAAACGTCGCCGTTTGTTGTTGCTGCCATTGTTTGCTCGGACCTTTAATCGAAGTGTAATAAGCAAGCAGCGATTACGAGCCCCGACAGAGAACTGAGGTGATGTTCATTGCTTTTTTCACTTTAGAGGTCTTTATTCTTTTCCCATTTTACCCTTGTAAATATCCTCAATAAGTATATTGACTATACTACTTGTACAAACGATAATTTCTTTATACTTGCTATACCTCGAATTTAGTTTCTCTCAATATATTGTTTGGTTATAAATAAAATTTTATTTATGGTAAATGTCTATAATTTGAGAGATTCTAGGATTTATTACTCCGTGGCTAAGTCACCATCTCCCTATAAATAGAGGGTTTTATTCCATTGTAATTCATCTCAAAATCAATGAGAATTCTCTCTCCCCACTTTTCTCTGCAATACTCTTCTTCTTTAATTGTTTCATAACACGTTATCAGCACGAGACTCTAACCAATTGAGTAGAAGCTTTGGGATTGAGCATAATGATTGTCAATTATTCCATGAACTTCCTTCATGATTAAATTCTGGATTTAAGGTAAGTATTTTACCGTATTTTTCTCTTTTATTCTATACTTTGATTTTAAATACAAGCAAAGACTACAAAGTTTGATTATAAATCTAATGGAGTTTGTAAGAAATTATAACCACCTGAAGTGGTAAAATTGTTATGCCTCGCCAT
The DNA here is from genome assembly GCF_001879085.1 of Nicotiana attenuata. NCBI lineage: Eukaryota > Viridiplantae > Streptophyta > Magnoliopsida > Solanales > Solanaceae > Nicotiana > Nicotiana attenuata. Next base: position 71,898,240 of record NC_031991.1, read on the forward strand.
GATCAAATTCATGTATGATTGTGGGCAAAGAATTGAAAACCCGTCCCATTGAATTTGCTCCATTCTCATTCCCTTAAGAGAATATGATAGCAGCATGTGATAAGTCTGAAAGAAGACAAAACTATTACTATGAATGTATCAATGGATATGGACGTGGCAATAGACGAAATTATAATCGTCATCATTTGTGGTAATGAGAACAATAAGGGTTCTCAAAATAATCTTTCACTCTGTGAAAAATATTTGTCATCGATTTGACATGAGATTTTGTAAAGCACATATAGATGATTATGGTCCATTCATGATGTGAACGTGACAACATCTGATTTATGAATACATATTCATTCTTCAAAGAATATGAACGTGCTAGTGGTAGTGAATATACCGCACTCACCTCTAAAAGGAGGTTTGAGATGATATAAGAAAATAATATCATTATTATGGCATGAATGGTCATTGGTCACGTACCTATTGTACGCCAAAATATTTTAGCACTATAATTATTAAAAGACAATGGTAATGCAAGAAACATATCTTGCACATAATTTTGACCATAACCATAATGGTATAACTTTCTCTCTAAAAGAGATATTTACCATATGGATGTTGATGAATATGTGGTACGACAAAATTAATTGAGAACTCTGCAAGAGCCAATTATACTATTTTGGAGAAACACAATTGATTACCAATAAGGTATTGTGTTGTAGTAAGTCTCAAAGAAATTTATTGAGTTTCCAAAGTATACGCGAAAGCGGTTGGTTATATTGAGACTATAAATAAAGGAAAGATTTAATATCTTCCATTACTACAACTTGTAGCGGGATAATATGTACGTGAAAAGCTACCCGCTTTAATCTCCAGTTTGTACTACACAAATAAAAGAATACCAGACTAAAGTGGATGTTTATTGATATAAAAACCTATGTCATAATAAACTTGGAGTTTATTGATAATTGTACACGTCATGGTGTAAACCTAAAGTTTATCAATATTGATAAATTATTCAGTTGGCATAATTGGTTTAGCCATGATAATTTAAGTATGATGTGCAAAAATAAAAGAGAATTCACATGGGTAAATATCAAAGAACTAGAAAGTTCTTTAGGAATTCTCTTATGTTGCTTGCTCTTATTAATTGATAGACCAATAAAAATTGGGATTGAATCCCGTGAATGCTGAAAATTTCAAAGGTGAATATGGGCCCATTCACTTGCCACGTATACCACATAAGATACATCTATGAGATGGTTACATGTGCAATTATTATTTACCCGCAACCTGGCCGGTGTGTGCGAGGTAACTTGCTCAATAATTTAATTTCGAGCATAATTTCCAGATTTTCTATTCAAGAAGTTCATCTTGATAAGTTGGTGTACATCACAGCTGGTTTAGCAAAAATGATTTATTAAGTGCCTCTACTTAATAGCTAAACAATTGCTTATGAGAACAAAGTTGTCTATATCAGTTTGATATACATTATATACCAAAGTATATTATTTTCTTCCTTCACAAGTGGTTCAGGGTCAGGAACCAAATAATTCCATCTTATTATTATTGATGTGCGGTGTATATTTTGATTAACACCTTAACGCACAAAGATGGATTCTCAAAGTTAAGGAAACTAGTTAGTTTTTCTAACATGAGGGGGAGACATGATAAACAGTTGAGAAAAAGTTACGTAGAATGAATTATCAATTGTACATTTAGATCCTCGAATAAGATCATAAAACTTGAAGTTCATAAAAGGATAATTCATGTGCAATTTATTGCAAAGCATGCCAGATGCATTTGCTAATCCAAAGAAAGTAACTATATTCTCACTGCAAATGCTCCTATTAGAATAAGTCCTAGAAGGACAAAGTCTACGGTACGCTTAACCGTATAGACAAATCGGTTTCAAATAAACTTCTTGATAAATAAGATGAGCAAATGATCTAAATGATCATAACAAAGAAGGCAAGTGATCTAGAAGATCACATGACATAACACTTCATAAAATCTTAGGAGAGATTCAGGTACCTGAATATACGAATGAAGAGATCTCTATGTTATGTCTTTATGAAAAATAAGGAGGTTGGAACCGATATAAAATGTTTGTCGACGACATCTATGATACCGCTAAATATATATGAGGATCTTAAGTCTGGAGAAACAATTCAAATAGAATTTGGTTTCATATGAAAGACAAGTAGTTTTGGACCTGCCGTTCAAACACTTGAAAGTATAAAGTCAATGGTATGTGCAATCAGTTTTCGATATCTTATATGTCTAGCATGACATGAAAACTTGATATGCATCTAAAGTCTATTATATGGCTTATATGACTTAACAATCCCTGAAGGATTTAAATTGCTTAAAGCATATAGAATTCATGGTCATGAAGCACTAATTTGTGCACAAATGTATCTTGCTATAACTATATGCATGATAATATGATAGCAAGAGTTTTCACCTCTATGTGAAGATATTGAACTGACGATTCCAACAAGAGCATATGAAGACAATCCATCTCTATCAAGAATGATGATTTCAAGGTGCAATATATTCATTCAAGTTAAAATGGCTGATTTGTTTATCAAATATCTACCAAAGATCTTTTGAAGATGGTGCACAAGATTGGAATGCAAATGCTTAAGGATGTGAAGTGATGCTCTCATGAGGGAGAGTTAATACGCGTTGTACTCTTTTTTCCTTACAAGGTTTTGTCCCACTGGGTTTTCCTTGCAAGGTTTTTAACGAGGCAACCAAAAGGCGTATTATTAGATATGTGTACTCTTTTTCCTTCTCTAGAATTTTTTTCCCACTGGGTTTTATTTTAGTTAAGGTTTTAACGAGGCACATTATCTGTTGAATAGACATTCAAGGGGGAGTGTTATAAATAGAATTTTATTTATGGTGAATGTCTATATTTAGAGAGATTCTAGGGTTTATTACTTGGTGGCTAAGTCACCCTCTCCCTATAAATAGAGGGTTCTATTCCATTATAATTCATCTCAAAATCAATGAGAATTCTCTCTCCCTACTTTTCTCTGCAATACTCTTCTTCTTTTATTGTTTCATAACAGTTTTGCTATTATTTGCTATTTGTACATCTTTTATATTCTTTATTGCTATTTTCAATTTAGTTTTCTAAATATATTGTCTTAGTAAGTGTTTGACTCAAAAGATGTTAAACTCTTTTTAAGCAAATCAATCAAAGAGATGAAAGGGTAAATCGTAGTCGAAGATAATAAACCCTAGGATCATTTCAATAATCGGAACAGTAATAATGATAAAAGAGAGAGAGAGAATGAAATAGAGATAAAGATCAGAGAGAGAGAATCAGTTTTTGTATTATCAGTTATCTACCTATTACAAGGCTCGGGACCCCTTTATATAATAGGGGATCTAAGCTGAATCATGAGAACGACAGAATCAGTGTACTCTATGGCGGAGCCGATGACTGGTCGAGGTCGTTCCTCCTCTTACCCCTGGGTCGTTCCTTTGTATTGCATCGTAAACATTTAGTGGTTGGTCATGTTGACGGTAGGACGTGATTAGTCAAATTCGACCCCATACAGTTAGTCCCTCCGCTCGTCGGGGTCGCAACGAGATGCGTCCTCGATGGGCGGAATCAGTGTATCCGTCAGGGAGAGTTTGACTTGTTGACTTGATTCGACGTGATTGGTGGGAGCCGGCAATCATCCCTGTCAGAGGTTGAAGTAAAACACTCTGCCTTGGGTGACGTCAGCATCCGCATATGTCATCATTATGCGTATTCTCGAGGCGGAAGAGAACTGATGCTTTGGCGCTTGGTTTCCCGCGCCGATTTGAAATCTGACGCCTCGATTCTAGCGCCACCCAACCTTATGGGGAAGGGTTTAATTTTGTTGAAGAACTTTGGTCATTCCTGAGAACTTCCCCAGCCTTCTTCTATTGATTTTCGCATTCCTGCACATTTCGTTCTTGTCCGGGGATTTTTCTTCTTCCTCATTTCTTTTCGCGTGATCTTTTTCGAACGAAAATATGCCCAAATCTCGTCGTACCAAAGAAAGGGTTCCTGAGGTAGCTCCGTTGAATGTGTCGCCCTCCTCCGATGGTGGGGAGGTGGAAGCGGAAGAGGATGTCAGTCCTCTAACGGTAGAAGCTTTGTTGCCGAGGCACTCTTCACCTCGGTGCGATTTTAACAAGGATTCCGCAGTTCCGGTTCCGGTGCGTTCTGAGACGGGACAGAACTATTTGGACGACCTCCGCGCAAAATACGGCATTCCAGCTTACGTAGAGATGGTTCCGGCATGGGAGGATCACGTTGACGTTCACAGGCCGGGCTATTGTGCCTTCTATGAGTACCCCTTCTTGATAGGCTACGGTCTCCCCCTTTTTCCTTTGGCAGAGGAATTCTACAGATTCTATCACATCTGCCCGGCTCAGTTCACGCCGTACACGGTTAAGGTGCTTCTGTTACTGACTAAATAAACAGCGTTGGCCGGATGTGACATCTCCGTTCATCATCTCTTGCACTTATTTACAGCCGGTTTCCTTAGAGGGACCATGATGCACTTAAGGATTCGTGGTACGAAGGGGTTGGTGGTTGGAACCGACGACCGGCTGAGCCGTAAATTCTGGCACAAATATTTCTTTGTCAGGACTAAGCATATGGTCTCCAACCCTACCGGATTTCCAAAAAGATGGAACAAAACACGTAAGTGTTGTAGTTCATCAAGTTCTCTGTTGCATGTTGTAATCGCAATTCTAAATTTTATATTACAGCTATGGCCCGTCCGCCCTAGCCCGTTGCCGGTCTAAGGAGCTGGGTCGCCGGCCTGCTTCCTCATGCGGAAGAAACCCGAACTTGGCCTGCATTCATGCAACGTTACGACCCTCAAGTTTCCTCAGGTAAACTTCCGATTTTGCTTTGTCGGTTAGACGACCTTGCCTAATCATGATTTTGTGGTCATAGGTCGAGGTTCTTCTAGGAAGAAGGCGACAGTCCCTGCTTTTATACGTCCTTCTACCGCTGCAGACGCTCGAGATACTCCATGCGAGTCTATTCGGGAGGGTCGTTCTCTTACACCTCATCAGGGAGCTACACTCACGGCTGTGGCTACAGGGGAGCCGACTTTGTTGACGTCGGCCCCATAACCCGCCGACGAATCTTCTCATGGTGAGGAGCCGCCGGGAAGAAAAAGGAGAAGACTGGAGATGGTAAAAGGGGTGGCTACTGAAGCCAATGATGGTGGACCATCTCGGGCGGCCCCGGCGCCCATGTTTATGGCCGATGCTATCCGATCCGGGAGGCCAGTACTTGAGGATAGAGTCGGCCCAGGGGTTAGTTCGGTGCGCCCCGCTGAGGGGGGTTCGTCGACTAACGTTGGTGTGCCTGACGTATAAGCCAATGAGTCGGGTTCCGATGTTGCCCCTGAGGATGTAAACGAGTTTTTTGGTTGTCACAGCCGGGTAGAGGCGGCGATGGATGGATCTGACCGTCATACAACAATCCCTAGGGATTGTAACTTGCTGCTGAACAGCGAGCAGGTCGCATTGTCGCTTACCCTGTTGTGTGCCGCCCCCGAGAGTGGGATGCTCAGGGCGGTGAACGATATGGAGTTGTCTCGGAGGGTTGCCGGCATAGCTTTACAGGTAATTTCCATCACCTTACTACTTTTTTCTTTGCTTATTGGAAACATGCTTACTCTTGTTTTTTTTAGACCCTCGTCCTGGAGGTGGAGAGGGACCGTCGTGAGCGGAAGAGGACGGACCTCTATAAGAAGATGTTGGGGAAATATCGAAAATGCCGTGCTAAGCATCAAGCGGTGGCTGATCTCTACCGACAGGACCCCGGGTTCCAAGTATTCTGCAAAGGGCTTAAGGAGAGAGAGGCCCAATTGGAACGTAGGGGGGCGGAACTGGAGGAGACGGATGGGGAGCTAGTGAGGGCCGTTGCTCGTAATAGTGAGTTGGAGGCTCTCCTCAGGGCGAAGGATGATGAACTCGAATTGGATCGAGGGGTGGCTGCGGAGAATGCCGACTTGCAGCAGAGGGTAGCTAGTCTGACCGCCGAGCTTGGTGTTAGGATGGCGGAAATCGACAAACTTAAGGGCGAGCTGAGTGCTAATGCCGACAAATTGACTGCGTTGTAGAGGCAAGTCGCCCCTCCGAGGTCTGAGGAAGCGGAATACCATTCTCGGACCTCCTCGTCTCGTCCCCCATCTGGTCGGGTCCCGCATCGTAGCACCCATGAGATGTGGGTCTATGCAGAGTCACGACTTGATATATATAGAGTTTTACACGCAAAGGGTCGAGCGACAGAGGCGGAGGTTCAGGTGGTGCGAACTGAAGCACGCACAACTCGTGAATCGTGTGGGTATTACCCCGACTCTCCTGATGGGGAGGATGTTGCTTCCGAGGATGTCGATCGCCTTGACTAAGACTCGTGGTATGAGGACGCTTATCCCACGGAGGGGGGGGGGTGGTTAGTTTAAGCTTGTATATTTTTGCTTCCGCATCTTCTTTTGGTTGTAGGGTGTACCGAAGTCTGTCCATGCGGACGAATGTAAATAAATTTTTGTTGTAATATAAACTTTTGTTTTTGTTGCTTCTTCTGTTTGTTGCTTCTTCCTTTTTGTCGTTTGTTTTACACTTAATCTTCGATGATATTGCCTTTCAGAAGATGTCGTGGTTCGAACGAGATCGAGCTGATGTCGATGGCCTTTAGCTGTTAGGATGTTGCTTCGACTATCATCGAAATAGTATCCGTCGTGGTTCGAACGAGGTTGAACCAATGTCGATGGCCTTGGCCGTTAGGAGGTTGCTTCGACTGTCGTCGAAGGAGCACCCGTAGTCGAAGGAGCACCCGTCGTGGTTCGAACGAGGGCGATGATATTGCCTTTCAGAAGATGTCGTGGTTCGAACGAGATCGAGCTGATGTCGATGGCCTTTAGCTGTTAGGATGTTGCTTCGACTATCATCGAAATAGTATCCGTCGTGGTTCGAACGAGGTTGAACCAATGTCGATGGCCTTAGCCGTTAGGACGTTACTTCGACTGTCGTCGAAGTAGTATCCGTCGAGGTCGAACCATTGTCGATGGCCTTAGCCGTTAGGACGTTACTTCGACTGTCGTCGAATAGTATCCTATCGA